>NC_092365.1:11634364-11673301 GCF_030848805.1 Temnothorax longispinosus | reverse complement strand
GTGGACGTACTGTGGATAAACTTCCGAAAACGGCCCCCCTCCGATTTCGATGAAACTTTGTGAAAAGCTTCGTTTTGGGTCAAAATGAAAGCCCTTAAAAGGAATTTTGGCGACTCCTATGATAAAGCCATTTTTTTAGATAAAATGATAAAAAATATAGGAAAATCTTCGTAATTCTACAGGATGTTATAAATTGAATATATACTGTTTGTATTTAATGACTTTATGTTTTTATCCTCTCCCGAAAGCACGGGGGGGGGGGTGTGCGTGAACCTCGGTTCGCGTGGAAAGTGTATGCGTGAACTATTTCGGGACTACCGCACCTCCCCCGAAAGCACGGGGGGGGTGTGCGTGAACCTCGGTTCGCGTGGAAAGTGTATGCGTGAACTATTTCGGGACTACCGCACCTCCCCCGAAAGCACGGGGGGGGGGTGTGCGTGAACCTCGGTTCGCGTGAAAAGTGTATGCGTGAACTATTTCGGGACTACCGCACCTCCCCCGAAAGCACGGGGGGGGTGTGCGTGAACCTCGGTTCGCGTGGAAAGTGTATGCGTGAACTATTTCGGGACTACCGCACCTCCCCCGAAAGCACGGGGGGGGGAGGTGTGCGTGAACCTCGGTTCGCGTGGAAAGTGTATGCGTGAACTATTTCGGTACTACCGCACCTCCCCCGAAAGCACGGGGGGGGGGGGGTGTGCGTGAACCTCGGTTCGCGTGGAAAGTGTATGCGTGAACTATTTCGGGACTACCGCACCTCCCCCGAAAGCACGGGGGGGTGTGCGTGAACCTCGGTTCGCGTGGAAAGTGTAATATATTACAAAGCATATTATTTATGTATTCTGCTGTAAGTATATAATAAAAACATTAAATCATTAAATACAAACAGTATATATTCAATTTATAACATCCTGTAGAATTACGAAGAATTTCCTATATTTTTTATCATTTTATCTAAAAAAATGGCTTTATCATAGGAGTCGCCAAAATTCCTTTTAAGGGCTTTCATTTTAACCCAAAACGAAGCTTTTCACAAAGTTTCATCGAAATCGGAGGGGGGCCGTTTTCGGAAGTCTACCCCGTACTGTAAAGCCAGTTATTAAATAAGGAGTCTTATGTTGTATTAGCAGCTATGATGTCTATTGTTCAGTTTCGCTGTTATATGAAAGTGTGATTTAGTTCTAAGATGTTATTTTGAGATATGCGAAAATTATTATTTTATTTTATGATATTAGATTTTCCCCATCCTATATGCGGAAAATCTAAGGTGGGAGGATGTGAAAAATAAAGAGGTATCGTACTGCCGTTGGTACGCTCGGAGTTACCGATCCGCGGTAGCATTCGAGTGGGTTGCAAAAGGGGGCGTTGTTAGCGTTCGCGCCCGCCAGAAGTGAGGAGAGCGCGTTCGTGTCCGTTCGCGACTCCCGAAGTTCAGTAGTAGAGTTCGTTACGATCGGCGTTCGAGAGCGGAAGCAAAACGTGCGAGCAAAAGTATTTAGAATAAAGCGTCGTCTTATACATGTTCCTGGTTATTTTATGTGCACCCGACCACTCTATCCGCATCAACGTTAAGAGAATTAACAGTGGCCGTCGAGAGTAAGTGCGATGGAATCCGGAGACACCTGAGAACGCTCAGTCGAGGCTCATACTCGATCTGGACCTCGTTTTTGTGTGTCGCCTTGGGATCGGGATGGTAGGCTTCGTCGGAGATGGCTGAAGGCCCGTAGGAGACGAAGGCTGTGTTTCGATATTCACTGTAAGTACTGACGATATGACGTCATTGAGTAGAACTGCAGGAGCGTTTCTATATTGCTGCTGTTACTTTCAGGCTGGAATAACGGAACGACGACACAGTACTGCCAGTACTGCCAGTACTGCCAGTGAATGTCGAAACGCACCCGTATAAGAAAGAAATATAACCTATCTTAACCTATCTTAGACACGACGTGACACGATATAGGAGCACCTATTCTAAATATATAAAAAAGAATCTTGTACTTAAACAATAATGTTGCAAAAGTCATGTCTATAAAATAAATAACAGTTTTCAGATTTATAAAAAATATCGAAATTATTTATTATTATATTAATTATATTAATTTAGTAGTAGTAGTAGTAATCTTTTCGGGCTTTTTCCGCATCTTCGTAATTAACAATTACTGTATATTTCTCGTTGTTGCCTTCCAGGTCCACAAGGACCAAACCTATGTGAACCTGGCACCCGACTTCCGAAAAATTAATTTTTTTACAGAAAACGTTAGCATTTTGTTTGTAGTTGTTTGTAGTAACAAAAATTTCGTTTGTAGTTTAATACATTAAAAATGATAAAAATTAAAAAATTACTCGCACTCCACTTTGAGATATCTCAAATCCGTTTGCGCCATCTTTTTTAGAATCATTTGTAGTTGTTTGTAGTGCTTTTCTTTTTGTTTATAGTTGCACCATTCAAAAGTTATTATATTTTTGTAATAAACAAAAAGTGTAACTTTGCCAATTTTGGAGATATCTCAAATCCGCTTGCGCCATCTTCTTCAGAATCATTTGTAGTTGTTTGTAGTGCTTTCTTTTTTTTGTTTGTATTTGCACCGTTTTATATATATCTAGTTATGATATTTTTGCAATATACCAGAAGTGTAACTTTGCCAATTTTGGAAATATTTTAAAACTAATTGCGCGACTCGATGTAGAATTGTTTGTAGTTGTTTGTAATAGTTTTTGTTCCGTTTCGTTTAAAATATCTCCAAAATTGTCTCTCAAAATTATCTCTTTTTGTTTATTGCAAAAATATAATAACTTTTAACAGTGCAACTACAAACGAAAAGAAAAGCACTACAAACAACTACAAACGATTCCGAAGAAGATGGCGCAAGCGGATTTGAGATATCTTCAAAGTTGGCAAAGTTACACTTTTTGTTTATTGCAAAAATATAATAACTTTTGAATGGTGCAACTATAAACAAAAAGAAAAGCACTACAAATGATTCTGAAGAAGATGGCGCAAGCTGATTTGAGATATCTCCAAAATTGGCAAAGTTACTCTTTTTGTTTATTGCAAAAATATAATAACTTTTGAACAGTGCAACTACAAACGAAAAGAAAAGCACTACAAACAACTACAAACAATTTTGAAGAAGATGGCGCAAGCGGATTTGAGTTATCTCAAAGTGGGGTGCGAGTAATTTTTTAAATGTTTATAATTTTTAATGTATTAAACTACAAACGAAATTTTTGTTACTGCAAACAACTACAAACCAAATGCTAACGTTTTCCGTAAAAAAATTAATTTTTCGAAAGTCGGGTGCAAGGTTCACATAGGTAAGGACCAATTTTTTCAAAGGTGCCGCCATAGCCGCCACGTTCTTACTGCGAATGCCTCACCTCGCGAGCCGCAGTAATGAAAGTAGGGAGTGACGACAAAATCTATGACGTCACATGAACACGAAAACGCTTTGACAGCTTACTGTCGCGTATATTGGAACGGATTTACAGTGCTGCCAGTACTGCGAGTGAATAGCGAAACGCAGCCGAAGTGCCGTCTCGCCGAGCGCGCCGGCTTATATGTATATCGCTCGGCGTGGCGAGTTCGGCAGGAGGGAGGCCGATCGTCAGGCGAATTGCGCGGTGGTGGGAGCGGCGCGATCCCGCGCGCTCGTCTTCGGCTCCCGTCGGCGCTCGTCGGCGGGCGGTCGTGCGGGAAGGCACCGGTGCGGCGTGTTCCCCGCGCACACGGTGCGTTTCGGACGTTTAAAAAATTGTGGGCGCACCGCGCCCTGTCCTCGCCCGACGGATGATCGTCGGGCGGCATCCGGCGGGTGGTGGCCGGGAACGATGCCTTGGCGTGAGGGGCGCATCGTTACAATTGCAAACACTGCTTATGGTGCCCATGTGACTAACAGAGTTTAGTGAGATTATATGCCACGTTGTGATTTTCATTAAGGCAAACGTGTTTTAGGTCAAAAGTGAAAATTTTGCGCGTCAAAAATTTTAAATATTTTAAATATTATTGTCTCTCCGAATCTCGAGATAAGTGATTCTGAAAAGTAATGCATG
The DNA here is from genome assembly GCF_030848805.1 of Temnothorax longispinosus. NCBI lineage: Eukaryota > Metazoa > Arthropoda > Insecta > Hymenoptera > Formicidae > Temnothorax > Temnothorax longispinosus. The sequence continues at coordinate 11,669,254 of NC_092365.1, read as the reverse complement.
CTGAACACAAATCCAGTGAAAATTTTTTTATTTTTGTTGATTTCTAATATTTCATGAGCGATTAAACTTAAAATCTGTGTCCGGGGCGAAGTCGTCACCAAGCCATATCATGGAGGCTTCAGGCGAAAATCAAAGTCAAAGAAGCAGCAGTGATCAGATTCCGGCGAGGACTTGGATAATATGTGCTGCGTGTGCTCAGAGATGACAGAATAGAGCTGACGGGAAACGGTGCGTTTCGTGCAAGCGTAGAGTACATAAATGTGTGCGCTTTTCTTGTAATTATTTTTTGCTATCGTGTTTTTAATTAATGTTTCCATTTTTTTTATTAAAAAATCATTAATAAAATGTATCCTGTCATTTTTTATGATCAGAATTATACATTTTTATTTAAAATCCAGTCCGAGAGAATGAAGTGACGACTCCGCCTTGGCAATTTTGACATTTCAATTTTTGCACCTTTGTCGTTTTTACTCTATACCAGGTGAACAAAGCGACGTAGACCAAAAATGTCCTTATAAATTTTGTAGCCAAGGGTTCACTCTTTACAACGGTATACCACATTTTACTAAAATTATTTGTTTTGTTGTTAAAAATCACCACCAAAAAAATTGTGACGACTTCGCCCCTACCTAACCTATAAAAATAACAATCAAATATGCATTAATTGTACAGCAATTACATATTATCGTATGGAAATTCAAATCTATTATAAAATGAGAACTTACCTTTGAGTCACTATTTAATTTAAATTATTTTTTACTATATAATTTAAATGTGTTTATTGTCCTACACTCAGATAACAACTATATTACGTGACCGAAAAACTGTTCATTTAATGATTTTTTGAGGTTAGTAACGCTACTACGATACGCCATCTTATTACATTTTGTTAAATATGTATCAACTACTGTTTGATACATTTATACTGATGTTTGAGATCGTGGTAGTTCGTACCGAAAATCGCTTTTGGTTTGCATCCTAGTGCACGCACGCTTTCGATAAATAATAACTTGCTTGATTTTTGCCTTAAATGAGTCGTATCACTGTTCAGTTATAGCATATATTTTTCTATTATTCGTATTCTGTAAAGTTTGCTAACATTCGTTTGTCAATAACAAAGTCAAGCCGCAACCGCTCTTACAAACAAGAAAAATCCATGCTGTAAACACTTGTGATCAACAACAAGCAACGATCTCTTCGGATCGCCAAACGTACGCCGTAAGTACGATGACGTAGGCCGCCGATGGCCAATCACCCTACCGAAATCCGAACTCCGCGCATGTCAAACACGAACGTTTCCGCGGGCGGCCCTTGGCCACCAATCACGCACTGAGTTCTCGAATCTCCTTCAATGTTTTAAAACGCAATAAATTTATTGGTGATTAGCCCGAAGAGAGCCTCGTCTCGGAGATAATAAAAGGTTTGCCGCTGTACCGAGGAGGCTCTCTTTTCGAAGTTTACCCAATCAGATAATTATCACCGCTTATGCAACCGCTTGAAAATAACTCGCAATCCGCTTTTGATTTCGAATCAGCTTGTGCTGTTAACGTCGCCGCTTTTCGCTGTGATAGCTAGCTTCTGTGCGCGCTACCACTCACGGCAATCAATCCTTCTGTAAAATAATTGTACATACTCAGACTTTAAATATATTTTGTTTTATTATATTTCTGTACTTGCTTTCTTCTGTGATCGTTTGGTTACTTCGCGCTACCTCGCGCACCCGCGTGCTCTCGAACACATACATTATATAATATTCGCAGTATACTTACTATGTATTATACGTATTTAGACTTCAATATTTCATATCTATTGCATTAATTTCGTATTTAACACATTATATTTTATATGAAATGAAATGCAATGAAAATGCGATATAGTTACGTATTTAATATATATTTACAATGAAAGGTGCTGTACGAGTTAGCTCTTATATTTTATAAAGTTTGTTCGTAGTCAAAATAAAACAATCCGAGAGGACTTGGACGCCGTACGGATTCGTCCCGGCGAAAGCCACACGCCGCGGCCGCAAAGGAACTTAGAAAACTTTTGCTCGGGCGACGCAGGAAGTAACGACCGCGGCGCGAAAGCCACACGCCGCGAGGAAACTTTGAAAATTTTTGCTCAAACGAGCGCTAGTAACATGCGCTGCCGCGACGCGGCTACATGCGCCAGTATTTTCTCGTAAGCAAAAATCTTTACGCACTAGGATAAAAGGCGTGCCTGTGAGATACTTGACTCTAATATTTTTTGTGATACCTCCGAGATATCATACAGTGTAGAAATGGCAAAATGCAAAATATTGGAATAGTCTTGAAGCATAATTTTGAATTTATTGCAAATTCTTATGAAAAAAACTTCTTTTATATTTAAAGAAAGACTCAGAATTGATGACATAAAAATAAATTTTTTTTGAACTATTAAGAGTCATTTTAGAACAGAGAATAAATACGGAAAAAGAATTAATTTCATAAATCGAGAATTTAAAAAAATTCTTCTTTCTTCTTGCTATTTGGGTTGTATATAACATATCTGTTTTAAATGAGGCATAGCTATCCGATATATGTGCAAAATCAGATATCATATCTAAGATAAAATTATCATGGCTTTTTATAATCTTGCAGATGTCTCTCAGATATTCTCATGATATCTCGACAAGTGTTGCACAATCAGATATTCTATTATTTAGATATCTTCTAGATATCTTGGTGATATATTTTGCTATGTGGGTTATAATACTAAAAATACATTTGAATAAATTTTATAAATATATAGTCTAGACTAACCTAATCTCTAATTAAGACAATGGACAGATGTCTAAAAGAAATAGTAAAAACGACGAAGAAATATCTAAAAAAAATCTTTAAAGCTACTAAAAAGATGTCTAAGTGAAGCCTAAAAGAATACTGAAAAATATATATTATTAGTTATTTCTCAGCCATCATATGAATAACGCTTGAAAGTCGGCAAATATCGGGCTATGAGCCAAACTTAAGCCATCTTTTCGCCAACTAATCGCTTTCACTGAAAGATCTCTTTGACAAAAATATGTTGAGTTTTAATCATCCTTTTAATTAGACAACTTGGTGCTGTATGGTTGTGGTCCTATTTTATTTTTACAATTTATTGATAACTATGTAGATAAATCATTTCAGTCTTCGAAAAAGTTCTTACTAAATATGTAAAGAATTATTTGCACCTATTTTCATTAAATTCTTATCATTTTTAATATGTTTTCAAGAGTTACATTACAGGTTAGATAACATTTTTGCTATGTCGCCCGTGTATAAAAGAGAGACAAGAGTATAACTTCAATAATTAATTACTCGACAACCATGCAGACAATTGTCTTCAACTTTGGCATGGACGACAGATTCCCATAGACAAATATCCTCCATAAATTTCAACTAATTTTTATCATATTGATTTGAGCAACCAATCTCCTTAATCAAAGAGTTGAGCAAGCTCTAAAAAGAAATTGTAAAGAAATGTTCTGTTAAGCTATCTCTATTGATTAGATTAATTTAAAAAGAGTATATTAATCTTAAATATTACTTAATACAACTATAATATTATTCAAATAATTATTTAAATTATTGTTTAATGAAACAAATTGTTAACCGAATAAGAATTTATTCGTCAATTTACAAATAAATTATATCTCGCCTTTTTTATTTGTATATATAGTCTATTGTTTAAACAAAATTTTTGTGTATCTCTATTTTTAATAATATTTCTACAAAATACAAAAATGTTGTATTTTTTATTATATATGTATATAGTGCCTGTAATTCAGAAACTAAGAAAGTTCTATCACGTTCTAATACTTTTTATAATTTTCTACTACGAAATAATATAATTGAAAACAATAGTTAATTTGCATCAGCATTTATTGGAATCATGCCGTATAAAATACTTATTATTTTTTATATAAAATATTCATAGAGGGTTATTTCATCAATAAAATTTTGTGTATATTCCTTGATTTTTCTTTAATAAATATAAGAATAACGTTTTTAGAACTATGCTTGACTTTGGAACTATGCGTGTTAAGATGATATTCAGCACCCAAAAAAAAATATTCTGCCGATAAGTGGGGAATTCCTCTTAGCAGGTCCTCTAAGCAAAAAAACCTTACATGAAGAATATCCTTCTTTAAGTAATACGTATTACTTTATAAATGAGTGGATGCGTAAGCTATAATCAAGAGTAAATTCCTCTACAGTAAATTCTACTATTAGCCTCTTAAAATAAGAGGATATGCTAGATATTTGCGGCGCGCGCGTTAAAGTTAAAAGACGATCGTCTTATTAGCTACGCGATGCGTACGCTACCACACGAGACGCCCGTGTAGAAAGTTCAGCCCCTTGCACAATGCCAGGCAGCAGGCAATAGGAACAGGAAATAATAAAAAATCGTTAATTACAACCTAAAATATTCGAATGTTATGATTTGTTGGCAACAGGCAATAGACACATAATTTCCAACGTGACGGAAACTCCTGTGTCTATTGCCTGTGTCACTGTTTATTCTGCATTTATACATTGATTTCTGATTTTTATTCCCTGTTCCTATTGCCTGTTGCCTGGTATTGTGCAAGGGGCTTTATTAAGAATGGCCTTATATAACATAAGTCCTCGATCATTAGTTATATATTAGGGATGCCATAAGAAACGTTTTCTTATTTTTGTCTATTGAGGCCCTTGTAAGGATTTGATAAGAATGTTTTAACGTTTTAACTTTATAAACATACTATTTTCATAAATATATTTACGAACACAAAATTTCATAATAAGCCGGCACTGGTTTCTGACATTCACCCGACATTAAGAAATATTATATCATATATCTTATATCCAATTCAAAATTTTATTACTCTTTTTAAACTGAATTTGTTTATTAAGATGATTTTTGGAAAATTATATATTTCCGCTGGTTATGTAGACAATATATAACACTTACATCAAATTAAGAAGTGGTCTACCACGTAAGGCAGTTGGCTCACGATCCAGAGGTCCCGAGTTCGATCCCACCAAGGTAAGTGTTTTTTCCAATACAAGAAAATATTTATAATCATAGACTACATCTTAAGAAACAAATTTAGTTATAAAATAGTAATAAAATTTCAAAATAAATAATTTTTTTTATTTATTTCGGGTGAATATCGGAAATCAATGTCCTCTAATATTAAGAGGACTGCACAATCTTGAATCTAGAGTCTCATGATTAGAGGATATTCCTCTACAGTTTAAAACATCTTCTTAAGGCCCTATTTCAGAGGAAAATCCTCTAGCATGAACCAGGAACCGCTAAACTGCAGAATATTTTTTTTTGGGTGAGAAATTAACTGTGGCTGCATTCCGATATTTACTATCAGCAACTGTCAGTACTGAAAATCTATAGTATACGTAATGTAACCCTGGTGAAAAAATTTCGCTGAAAAATTCGTTAAAACACTGAAAATTTTCTGAAATTATTCCACGTTTTGGAACACTTCTCAGTGCAGCGAAATTTCAGCCTAATTTCAATGAAATTTTAGCATAATTTCAGCAAAATTTCAGCATAATTTTAACATAATTTCGGGATAATTTCGAAATTTAATAAAATTTGGAAACAAAATTTCATGTTTTTTACGAATATTTTCATCGAAATTTATTTAAAGTCAATAATGAATAATTTGTCTCAAGTAAACTTATTTCAAAAATTATTAATTGGTTTAATATAATTTAATTATTGCAGTTAAACGTGGTTTAAAAAATAATTATGTTAATGTTTTATATACATAATATATCTATATATTTTTATCTAAGACTGATTATTTATTATTGAAAAAATTAATAATTATTTTTCACTAATTCTTAATTTTCAAATAAGTAGTAATCAACGTATATATGTAGATTTTGGAAAAAATAGGTGTCTAAAATTAACTTAGTACTGCTATCTATATATTGAGTAAGAAGTACTTAGCTCTCATTTACACTTTGTTATATTAATTCGTTGGTTCTCTGCATGTATATTAATAATAAACGCTGAAATATCCAGGTGAGAAGTTAAGGAAAAACTTAACATCGAGACTCAAAAACTTAGCGTGCCCAAATAAATAAATTGACCTTTACTATAAATGTTAAGAATGCTATTAGTTTTTAAAAACTAAACATTATTGAATATATATTATATATTTTTTATTATAAATTTAAATGTATTTCAATATGCCCAGGGCACGCCAAGTTTTTGAGTCTCGATGTTAAGTTTTTCCTTAACTTCTCACCTGGATATTTCAACGTTTATTATTAATATACATGCAGAGAACCAACGTATTAATATAACAAAGTGTAAATAAGAGCTAAGTACTTCTTACTTAATATATAGATAGCAGTACTAAAAATTGTAATTCAGATTATAAAATTGATACTATATATTATGTACTTGGTTAATTGCATTGATCTCACGTCTATTTTTGACGAACAAAGTTAATTTTAGACATCTATTTTTTCCAAAATCTACATATATACGTTGATTTGTTATGTATTATACTTAGCGTATTTTTTTTCTTTTGTAAAGACTGTTAGGATTTCACTACTTTTTGTAGAAATTAATAATATACAAATTTGTATTATTTTATATACTTGGCATATGTTTTTTCTTACATTGGTAATGTCCTTTTATTTAACATTGGAATTTTATTGTCTTTTGTAAAAATTATTTATGTTTTGTAATGTTATAGAAATTAATATTAAATCTTATTACACTTTTTCAGCAAAGAAAATGTATGCGTTTTTAATAGTTTGCCTCAATATTATCATGTAAGAAACAACTGTATTGTTATATGTGTAACAATAAACAAGGTAGTTTATTTTAATTAATTCGTTCAAATTTTAAAAGTTGTAAGTTTAAGAAGGAAAGTTTTCAGACAAAAGTTGTTCAATCTTGAGAGAGTAATTTGAGGACCTTTTGTTTGACCTTGGGTCAAGGTTAAAGCATTATTTCAAGGTCGACTTTATTTTTCCATATATATATATATATATATATGTTTATAAAGGGGTACTTATGAGGTCCGAGTGTACATATTTGAAATCAAGCATACAAAGATCTACATTTCAATTTAATGGTAAACAATACTATTGAAATCACTATGTATATCGTAGAAAAGAAATTATTATGGATTTTTGGTTATTTATATGAATCGGTCAATACCGGGACCACCGTGACCGGGACATTCGTTATTTATAGATCGATACATATTGGGACCAAATTTTTCTACACATATTTTAGGAGGATAGGAGAATTGAATTTTTTTTTCACGATTTTCTAATATTTTACATACCCGAAAAAAGAAGATTATATATAATTATATATAATATCATATAATTACGGAAATTTTGCTTTTTATATATAACGCTACATGAAATTTATAATCATATATATATTTATATATAATTAATCTTTTTTCCCGGGTCAAGTTAGGTGAAGTCAAAATTGTTGGAGTCATCAATTAATTAAAACAGAAAGTCCTCTGTCAGAACGGAAGGTGACTGAATGTTCTATCAACATAAGGTTCATCTCGACATTGCCTTGGATCCTTTCTCTACCTCCCTAAAACCCTCCCTCTCTCCCACCCTCTTTCCTTTTATATTGAAGGAGGATCTACTGTGATAAATGGTAGTAACTTTTACATTAAAAAGGGCGCAATACGTAATTCTATGTAATTATTGTTGAATAATATATGATTTACGCAACAACAACCGCGTCGGGTCTCAATAGCTGTCTTGTTTTCTTTCTTATTTATTAGTACAGAACCTCAATTTATCTTCAAATATCAAAGAATAGCAAGTATAAATCACGCAATCACTATTTACAATGTTGTAACTTTAGTAACAATTGCTTTAAACACAGAATAATATTTTAACCGAATGGTCCCAAGATGTACCGCTTGTCGTCCGAAACAGGCCTCGATATACCTTTACGAGAAACAGTATTGTATTTTAATCAGTACATAAACTGAAGAAGTTTTTCAATTTTTGTCGATTACCGTCGATTCCAATTTACCAGCGTAAATACATTTACGAACTGGCTGACACCGAGTAATCGTGCTAATATTATTTCCGGTTAGGACCCCGGAATCACCCTTACAACACAGTACCTGATACCGACAACTACCGTTACAATGCAGAATAAAAAAGGAAAGTTTACAGATAAACCATAAGTATTCCCATTCGCGATACAAACTTTGATGGGACATACGCTATTATGTGGGAATATGTATTTGCCAAAATTCGGACACTGACTAATTTTGAAAAGATTGTTTCCATCTGCGGTCTCAGTAAATACCCTTACAACACATATAGTACCCATAAGTACCGTTACAATAAATAATCAAAAATTAAAATATCATTGATAACTGGCCATAGTGTTATATTTTTTAAAAAATTAACGCATATCGTAACGCTATTATTTGCGGATTTACATTTAGCGACACGCGCAAACGTTGGCATTCCTATTAAAAATTATGATCTCAGGATTTAATCTTATAACTCAGTAAGTCTACATCCCTAAGTATTGCTACAATGCAAAACAAAAAAATATCTACTGATAAACTATGAGGAGAACGATTTCTGTTATAAAGACGTTGAGATCATACGCAATTTAGCTGTAAAAGAAAAAATAAAATAGCATTCTGTTAACATCTCAATGTAGGACAGCATTGAAGCAAATTCTAATTGAATATAATAATATAATATAATTATTTGATGACTCTCTAATAATTTTGACTCTACCTAACTTGATATATTGGGAGAGAGAAATCTACTTTAATAAATGACCAACTTTTACATTAAAGAGGACGCAAATTCGAGTCAAAACGTCAGTGAGTATGTAATTTTATGTAATTATTGTTGAACAATATATTAATTGCACAACAACAACCGCGTCGACTCTCAGCAGTCTTATTTTCTTTCTTATTTATTAGTACAAAGTCTCAAGTTAACTTTAAATATCAAAGAATGACGAGTATAAATCAAGCAATCACTATTTACAACGTTGAGGCTTTATTAACAATTGCTTTGAACATAGAATAATATTTTAACCGAATGGTCCCAAGAAGTACCGCTTGTCATCTGAAAGCGGTCCTCGTATATACCTTTACAAGAAACAATATATTGTCTTTTAATTAGTACGTAAACTGAAGAAGTTTTCAATTTTTATCGATTACTGTCGATTCCAATTTACCAGCACAGACACATTTACAAGCCGGCTGACACCGAGTAATCGTGCTAACATTATTTTTAGTTAGGATCCCGGAATCACCCTTACAACACAGTACTTGATACCGAAAACTACCGTTACAATGCAGAATAAAAAAGGAAAGTTTACAGATAAACCATAAGCATTCCCATTCGCGATACAAATTCTGATGGGACATACACTATTATGTGGGAATATGTATTTGCCAAAATTCTGCATTGTAACGGTAGTTTTCGGTATCAAGTACTGTGTTGGAAAGGTGATTCCGGGATCCTAACTAAAAATAATGTTAGCACGATTACTCAGTGTCAGCCGGCTTCTAAATGTGTCTGCGCTGGTCAATTGGAATCGACAGTAAGCGATAAAAATTGAAAACTTCTTCAGTTTACGTACTAATCAAAAGACAATATTGTTTCTTGTAAAGGTATATACGAGGACCGCTTTCAGACGACAAGCGGTACTTCTTGGGACCATTCGATTAAAATATTATTCTATGTTCAAAGCAATTGTTAATATATAAAGCCTCAACGTTGTAAATAGTGATTACTTAATTTATACTCGTCATTCTTTGATATTTAAAGTTAACCTGAGGCTCTGTACTAATAAATAAGAAAGGAAATAAAACTGCCGTTGAGAGTCGACGCGGTTGTTGTTGTGCAATTAATATATTGTTTAACAATAATTACATAAAATTACGTACTTACTGACGTTTTGACTTGAATTTGCGTCCTCTTTAATGTAAAAGATGGTGTCATTTATTACAGTAAATTTTTCTCCTCCAATATATCAAGTTAAGTAGAGTTAAAATTATTAGAGAGTCATCAAATAATTATATATTATTAATATTATTATATTCAATTAGAATTTGCTTCAATGCTGTCCTACATTGAGATGTTAACAGAGTGCTATTTTATTTTATTTTTTTTTACAGATTGCGTATGATCTCAACGTCTTTATAATAGAAATCGTTTTTCTCATAGTTTATCAGTAGATATTATTTTTTCGTTTCGCATTGTAGCAATACTTAGGGATGTAGACTTACTGAATTATAAGATTAAATCCTGAGATCATAATTTTTAATAGGAATGCCAACGTTTGCGCGTGTCGCTAAATGTAAATCCGCAAATAATAGCGTTACGATATGCGTTAATTTTTTAAAAAATATAACACTATGGCCAGTTATCAATGATATTTTAATTTTTGATTATTTATTGTAACGGTACTTATAAGTACTATATGTGTTGTAAGGGTATTTACTGAGACCGCAGATGGAAACAATCTTTTCAAAATTAGTCAGTAGTGTCCGAATTTTGGCAAATACATATTCCCACATAATAGCGTATGTCCCATCAAAGTTTGTATTGCGAATGGGAATACTTATGGTTTATCTGTAAACTTTCCTTTTTTATTCTGCATTGTAACGGTAGTTGTCGGTATCAGGTACTGTGTTGTAAGGGTGATTCCGGGGTCCTAACCGGAAATAATATTAGCACGATTACTCGGTGTCAGCCAGTTCGTAAATGTATTTACGCTGGCAAATTGGAATCGACGGTAATCGACAAAAATTGAAAAACTTCTTCAGTTTATGTAGTAATTAAAAAACAATATTGTTTTCTGTAAGGGTACATAAGAGGACCGATTATGGAGTACTAACGGTATTTCTTGGGACCATGCAGTTGGAATGTTATTCTGTGCCTAAAGCAAACACTTGTAAAGTCTGATCGTTGCAAATCAAGAGATACAGTACATGGTAGTGTCTCACATCAAGTGCATGGCATGCGTAGCGCGACGCAGTGCGAGACGTCCGTGTCTTTACTTGAGCCGTTGCGTTTACTCGAGATTATCGGATTTCAATAATGGCTGAATCAAGTTTTGAGTAGGCTCAATCGATGGCTTGGATATGAATTATAAAAAAATAATGTTACAAAAATGCGTTACCTAACTCAAGTAATATGTGATATATTTAATTGGAGTTAGAAAACCCGATAAAAAATTATACAATTTAATTTTTAAAAAATTTGATTGCGAAGAAAATTTAATGCAAAAGCACTTGGCGCTGTTATGTAAAAATTTTCTTTTGTTATATTACATCTTAATTAATTCATCAGTTTTAATTTATTAGCAAGATATTTAACCATCTCTTATTAATAATGACAATTTTTTATTTGTTATTGATATCTTTTTTCATAATAATATTTTTATTATTAATCAAATGTTTTTCTGATTTGCGGCACAATTTAAAGATTTTATACATTTTTTGAATAATATATGTCACTTGGGTTGAGTTAGTATATAGTGGGAGCGTTTCTGTTTTATAAAGGATATTATGGGTACCGTTATTTAAGTCATGATAAAAAGGACCATCATTATATATAAAATTGTTTCAACCTGATTGAAACGGTGACTACGTCATTTAGTTGCTATCAGTAGTTTATACTTTCGTACGTATATATTTTCGACAGAACACAAGTACGACCTGCCTCCGTAACAAGAACGTTTTTTAATTTATATTTGATACAATGATTCTGACAACATTGTTTACTAAGACAAATTAAATGATGTATAACCAATAAGTCAATAATTATATTTTTACAGTATGGTCCCAAAAAGTTCCTGTAGCTCTTTGTTTGCGGTCCTCAGATGGAACCTTACATCGCAGAAGATGGTTGGGAAGATTTTATAGATATACGATAGAAGTGTGTTGATCTCTCTAACCTTTCCCTCGCATTATTAGCGTTATGATATATTAGATAGACTCAATATTTATCATCATATTTAGCATTTAGTTATAATAATCGCGAGTGAATTCGGTCCTCATATCAACCGCTGAATCCTGGAAAACCAGGTCCCGACATCATCCTTTGAATATAGAGCGAATTATAGGGACCGGTCCCTACATCATCCCTTTCATCTAGAACAATACCGGGTCCGGACCTCAAATGTGCCAAATGTCCCCATATTAACTCCTAGACCCCCGAAATGGACCCGATAATTACCCCTCCATATATATATAATGTATATATATATATATATATATATATATAGAACCCCCTATTCTTTATCACATATTCTCGTAGTTTGTAGCTGATGTCGAAACGTTTTCAAAACGCTATAATAAATCTCTCTTTTGTTAAGAATTTTAAGAAGCGGAGATATTGCGACGCAAAGTCCAAATGTGAAAATTTTTTATTAAGATACGTCGTCGTCTACTTCTCTTATAATATTCCGCTACGTCGACGCTCTTATTCAATATTATTATGATTATTAGAGAAATGTCACTTTCACTTTTTCGACGCTGGCGGCGCAGGTATCGCCAGTTTCGATATCGCGCGCGTATTTCGAAATTAGGTCGATAGACATCGGTCAGGAGGAAGATTTCTATTTAAGTAAATTAGGTATATATGTATGTATATAAATATATATATTGAGTCAATTGCTTCATGTTTATCTGGAGAGATTTCGTATCCTTACATCGTATTATCACCGCTGCCGGAAAAGAAGATTCTCTACGCTTGGCAGAAAGTGCCGCTAGGAAATTTTTAAGTCGATTCTTATGAATCAAGCTTGAATTCGATGTCTAGGTATCCCAGGTTGCCGATGACGAGGTCCAGATAGTGCGCTTCATAGTTTCCGGTGTCCAGGTGTAATAATACGTTGAATTCGATGTCTACGTGTCCCAGGTTGTCGATGACGAGGTCCACATAGTGCGCTCCGTAGTTTTCGGTGTCTACGTGTATTAATACCTTGAATTCGATGTCCACGTGTCCCAGGTTGCCGATGACGGGATCCAGATAGTGCGCTTCATAGTTTTCGGTGTCCAGGTGTAATCGTACATTGAATTCGATGTCTAAGTGTCCCAGGTTGCCGATAACGAGGTCCACATAGTGCGCTTCGTAGTTTTCGGTGTCCAGGTGTAATAATACGTTGAATGTGAAGTCTAGGTGTTCCAGGTTGCCGATGACGATGTCTAGATAGTGAGCTCCGTAGTTTTTGATGTCTACGTGTATTAATACCTTGAATTCGATGTCTAGGTGTCCCAGGTTGCCGATGACGAGGTACACATAGTGCGCTCCGCAGTTTTCGGTGTTTACGTGTATTAATACCTTGAAATTGATGTCTAGGTGTCCCAGGTTGCTGATGACGAGGTCCAGATAGCGCGCTCCGTAGTTTTCGGTGTAATAATATTTCGAATTTGATGTCTACGTGCCCCAGGTTGCCGATGACGAGGTCCACATAGTGCGCTTTGTAGTTTTTGGTGTCTAGGTGTATTAATAACTTTAAATCTGAATATAGGACACGTAGATATTGAATTCGAGGTATTAATACACGTAGACACCGAAAACTACGGAGCGCACTATGTGGATCTCGTCATCGGCAACGTGGGACACCTAGACATCGAATTCAACGTATTATTACACCTGGACACCGAAAACTATGGAGTGCACTATCTGAAACCCGTCATCGGCAACCTAGAACACGTGGACATCGAATTCAAGATATTAATACACCTGGACACCGAAAACTATGGAGCGCACTATGTGGACCTCGTCATCGGCAACCTGAGACACCTAGACATCGAATTCATAAGAATCGACTTAAAAATTCCCTAGCGGCAAAATTAAAATTATGTCATGACATAATAAAAATTTGCTGAATTAAAATTATGTCTAGACATAATAAAAATTGGACAAATTAAAATTATGTCTAGACATAACAAAAATTGGATGAATTAAAATTATGTCTGACATAAAAATAATTCCGCATTTTTATTATGTGTATACACATAATTTTAATTCATACAATTTTTATTATGTGTACACATAATTTGTTTTCGAATGAACGTAAAACGTATTTGTTATAATATCCATTATTGAAAATCGATATGCGCGACAAAAGCTCTTGTATATCATCATTAATTATGTTATTATTTATTATATATATTTCTATCCATATATTTTCAGTATTATTGTTACATTAGAAAAATTATTGGCATTTAGGATACGAATCTTTTTCCGTTAGTTTGTAAGTTTCATGATTAAAAAGATCATGTCGTATTATTTTAACATATACCTAAGATTTATAGAATCGTTATTAATTTTATTATATATCTCAATTGCGCGAATCTCAAATATGTTTTGTAAAAATTATGCATAATATTCCTATGCAAAGATGCTTGTTTAATTATTTCTTCCTATTGCATTTGAGTATAAAAAAATATACAGTTTCTATGTGTTTGCACTTTATATTTAATGAGCAGGCAATTAAATATATATGATTCAATTTGCGTTTATGTCTCTTTATTGACTGACATAGTTATATACTTTTAAATCTTTTTCTTTTCTAAAATTCAATCAATTGAATAGCAAAAACTACGTTATCATATTATATATTTTTGGTACGTAATGTGCAAATGTATTTTGAAATGAAGATTATATATTTTTTACTGAATTATTTACACACACGTGCGGTTTCAGAGAATCATTTTATGCCAACTCAAATATGTTCCTACTCAACTGTCAAAATATGAAAGATAATTTTATCTAGTTGTGACATTCGCTCAAATTCCCGAAATAATTTTCAAGGATGTGAGTACGAATATATATATATATATATATATATATATATATATATATATATATATATCGTACTATTTAATATTTATAATTAATAGAAAATTATAAACGATGCGTTGTGTATGAGAAATTTAACAGATAATTGCTTTTATCAAATAGAATTAATTTGCGATTAGTTGAAGGGAATAAAAGAATAAACAAATCAGGTAAATTTCAGACACGTGTTACACGTGTCCATCTGTAATTATCAAAAATATCGATACCTGAAGATATCGGTACATATACAGTTGCGAACAACATTCAGTAAGACACGCGAATAAAAATAAATAAAGAATTTTATAGTTAACGACTTATTAACATTAATCATGCTATATTGCGATTATGTTTTATGTTGAAATTGAAAAATATATACAAGGTGTACAACTAAAAGGGTTACAGATTATTAATTTTAAAAAACTAAGCAAAATATTAAATTGTTGTTTTCTTTAGAAATAATAGTCCGTAACACTTTTAGCTTCATACCTTGTATATACTGTTTATAAGATTATAAGATATATTGTTTATAAGATTAAGATGCGTAACACTACAAAAAGGCGTGATATCCGTACAAAATTACCTTTTTAAAAAAAGGTAAAAAAAGGCGCCAAGTACACGCATAGTAGTGTATATGTATTATGTTGTTACCCTGTTATGTTGTTACCTTGAAAAAAACAAAGTGGTAGTATTATACCTCCAAATAGCTTTACCCTGTACAAACTGTTTATAAAATGCGTAATACTACAAAAAGGCGTGATATCCGTACAAAATTACTTTAAAAAAAAAAAGTAAAAAAAAGCGCCAAGTACACGCATAGTAGTGTATATGTTGTTACCTCGAAAAAAAAAGAAAGTGGTAGTATTATACTTCGAAAAAACCTAAGTAACAAGTGGTAGACGTAATCTTTATATCTCGAAAAATCTCGAAAAAATCTAAGCAGTAATATCGTTATTTCCGAAAAATTATAACCCAAGTGATACACATCACAAAATTATGTTACCTTATCAAAAAGAAGAGTCGCGCTTCAAGTGATCTATTACAATTACAAAAAAGAAATGATATCTCTTTAAATTACAGCGCCAATTACAGAGAAAACATATGTATTGCCTCAAAAAATAATTGTTGCACTACTTTGAAAAATCTTTACATTGTGTCAATTAGAAAAGAATGTATGATAACAATTTTATAAGGTTAAAAAATTTTATTTAAATTTAACAAGGGAATACGAGATATTTAAATACAAAGTTTACATGTGTATTTTTTAGTGGTCACAAAGAATTACAGAGGTAACAGTACAAAATAAAAATATTTTATTAAAATATTTAATCCAACGAGAGAATACAATTTGTATTTAAATACAAAGTTTATATATGTATTTTTCAATAGAATAAAAGATTTAATTCCAAAGAATTACAGAGGTAACAGTACAAAATAAAAATATTTTATTAAAATACATAAATTTTTCTTGTAAAAAAACTTGGCGCTGCTACACCTCAAAATTCTAAATAAATAAAGACAACAATAAATAAAAATAATTCAGAGAAGAATGCGATGGGAGTAATATTAAATGATTATCAGCGTGGATGTGGGAGTGAGTGATATGGGTGTGCGTGACGACGCGGACGGCGGATAATGCGGCTTATAATTAAGTATAGGATAAGTTTATTTATTTATTTAAAATTTCGAGGTCTAGCAGTGCCAAGTTTTTTTACAAGAAAAATTTATGTATTTTAATAAAATATTTTTATTTTGTACTGTTACCTCTGTAATTCTTTGTGATTAAATCTTTTATTCTATTGAAAAATACATATATAAACTTTGTATTTAAATACAAATTGTATTCTCTCGTTGGATTAAATATTTTAATAAAATATTTTTATTTTGTACTGTAATTCTTTGTGACCACTAAAAAATACACATGTAAACTTTGTATTTAAATATCTTGTATTCCCTTGTTAAATTTAAATAAAATTTTTTAATCTTATAAAATTGTTATCATACATTCTTTTCTAATTGACACAATGTAAAGATTTTTCAAAGTAGTGCAACAATTATTTTTTGAGGCAATATATATGTTCTCTCTGTAATTGGCGCTGTAATTTAAAGAGATATCATTTTTTTTTGTAATTGTAATAGATCACTTGAAGCGCGACTCTTCTTTTTGATAAGATAATTTTGTGATGTGTATCACTTGGGTTATAATTTTTCGGAAATAAAGATACTACTGCTTAGATTTTTTCGAGATTTTTCGAGATATAAAGATTACGTCTACCACTTGTTACTTAGGTTTTTTCGAAGTATAATACTACCACTTTCTTTTTTTTTTTAGGTAACAACATATACACTACTATGCGTGTACTTGGCGCCTTTTTTTACCTTTCTTTTTAAAAAAGGTAATTTTGTACGGATGTAGAATAACGGCACCCTCTCTGATTTCTTTAAAATTTTCAAATTTTGTGTATTTTGGGTAATAAAAAGATTCACAGAAGGAAAATTGTCGCTCATGTGTTCCGTTTGTTTATAATTAATACTTAAAATATCACGATGTCGGTAAGTAAAGAAATAATAATTTATGAATGAATATATTTTGCTTCTTACTATTAAATCATATGTTATTTACAACTTCTTTCAATTATATATTTTAAAATTATAATTTTTGTTAAAGCAGGAAATAGTAGAAAACGTAAAAATACAGAATATTCTCTGCTTTAACCAAAAGCACAAACTATTGTCTGATTTAATTGTGATCCTTTAAATTTTCGTCCCCAAACATTTTTCGAATAAATTTGAGCAATGTATTTGCATTACCAATTACATCTTGAACTGCAAGCAAGGACTGTTATTAATTTATTCTACTGAATATAATAAATCAATCAAAGGCTGTTCTTTCGAAAACGTTCATGCTCCGATTTAGATGAAACTTTGTGAATAGGTTTCGTTTAGATAAAAAATACATATACCAAAAGGATTTTTTTGCGACTCCAAAGTTTAGCAACTTTTTTAACATTTTTAACTTGCTGCCTCCGCGCATACACTTTCTTCGCGAAACGAGGTGCCACATGGGTTTACAACTTTCCACGCGTGGAAAGCTCACGCATATACTTTGAAGGCATACTATGTGTCTAGTTTAACAATAGTGGAGCCTCCCGCAAGGGGGCGGAACCTACCTCCTTAGGGAGAAAAATTGGTACTTTCTGCCCCGTATAGCAGGCAGAAAGTAAAGTAACGGGCAATACAAAATCGAGGAAATAATCCGATCTTCTAATTTTAAAATTGTAATATAAATATTAAATTTACTAACTAATAAAATAAGACTTTTTTTTGTAAAAATTATATAAATTTTAATAAATAAAAAATAATTACTATTTCAAAAATTACTTGTATTAAAACTACTGATTTGGAATTGTTTTTTCTTAATAATATCACTAAATAATGAGATAACTAATTATACCTATTTACATAATATCCCTAAATAAAATCTCAAATTAATCATATTTAGTGCAATAATTAAAATGATTTATATCCGACTGTAATCGGCGCGCAGTAATAAGTTGGAATATATATGTATATGTATTATAATAATACATATACACGGAAATTAATATTGAGCTGCCTAAGATATTAGACCGAAAATGGCTTGTATCTTATTCAAAAATTATTTATATATTTTTTTTTTTGAAATTTTATTATTATTTTAATTTTGTGTTATGTGGGGGGCTTCGCTCCCCACACCCTCCACCAGAAGCTTCGCCCCCCCTGGACCCCACATCACTTTATTTTTCTCTTTTTATTTAACGATATACGCGCGTTAAACTGTACGAATGGAACACCAAACGCACTCACTCTACAGACATTCAAAAGTTGAACATTTCCGTAAAGGTGTTGTAAAAAATATCATGCACCTCGGGTCAAAAGCTTTTTTCCCTTGGTGCACAATATACTATTAAAAAGTTGCTAAACTTTGGAGTCGCAAAAAATTCTTTTGGTATATGTCTTTTTTATTTAAAAGAAACCTATTTACAAAGTTTGACCTAAATCTGAGCATGGACGTTTTTGGAAGTTTCGCCGAAATTTCAGCCTATTTTCAGCAGCAAAGTTTCAGAAAAATTTTCAGACAAATTTGCGAAGAAATTTTAGTTTAATTTCAGCGACTTTTTAGTACTTTCGCTGAAAAAATTACTTTCAGAGAAATTGCAGCAAAATTTCAGCAATTTTACTGAAATACCACTTTTTTTCAGCGAAATTTCCGCGAAATTTTAGTAAAATTTTTCCACCAAGGAAAATATAGAAAAATGTTAGATTTTCAGTACTGACAATAAATATCGGAATGCAGCCTGTATAAAATTAAAAATTGTATAATACAAGTAGTATACATACATCCTGTTACATTGGCAACAGAACAATTCAATGCCCGGGAAAAAAGAATTAGATCTGCCGAGATATGACCAGATCTGATAAACCACATCTGGTCAGATCTGCAAATTGTCTCTATCTGGTCAGATCTGAACAGATATAACCAGATCTGATTAGATATAATTTGAT
Source organism: Temnothorax longispinosus (assembly GCF_030848805.1). Classification (NCBI taxonomy): domain Eukaryota; kingdom Metazoa; phylum Arthropoda; class Insecta; order Hymenoptera; family Formicidae; genus Temnothorax; species Temnothorax longispinosus. The sequence continues at coordinate 11,649,866 of NC_092365.1, read as the reverse complement.
CTGCCAAGATATAATTATTTACTAAATGTATCTAAATCTGCTTAGATATAATTAAAAATCATGAAGGGATATATATAAAACGCTATAAAATCATAAATATATCGATTCAATTCAAAAGTGTGCCACTTTATTATAAACTTGGACTCCGATACAACTGATATAAATTGTACCACGTACACGTGATTTATATATACCGTTCTTACACCGTTCTCACAAAAAAATACTTATTGTCTTCTGCAAATTATATCTTTATCATAATTTATTTTGATATAATTATATCAAAGATATTTAATTAAATATCTTTAATTTGCTATGTATATAAATAAAATCTAAAATCATATTTATATATTCATATATATTTATTTTATATATTCGTATATTCGTATATTCAAATATCACATTAGACGAATATCGATCATCGAACATTTAGTTTATTATAGTTAAACATAGCCAGATATCGTCAGACCTGAACAGTTTTCGATCAAATAAAACCTCAGTTCGACTTATATCTGCACAGATATGGTCAGATGTAATGTATTTTGGATCGCATTCGAGTACAAATATGGTTATATCTAAACAGATACAGTCAGATCTGGACTTTCGATGAAATTCAATCACAGATATATGGCTTGATCTGAGCAGATATGGTCCAATTTGAGTAGATATGGTCCGATCTGAGCCGTCGAAAATCAGATTACATGCCATATATAGTTATATATAGTTATATATGAACATATATATAACCAGATCTGCGGAGACATAAGAAGACATATCTGAGCATATCTGACCAGATAAAATTTGATCTGCTGAGATATAATTTGATCTAGTCAGATCTTATTCTTTTTTCCCGGGTGAGTACGCATAATTGCATAAAGTATATTACTGTTTTTATATTTCTTGTGACACTTGTTGGATTCAAATTCATGTTACGCAACTCTGTAATCATTTAAATATTTAATCAAAGTCTTCTTATTGTAGAATTTTTGTTAAAAATAAAAGTAGATTATTCTGGCAGAGAATTTATGACTCTACAAAGAATACGCGATTTTCAAAGTCGCACGGGATGATTTAGCGGTAAAGCTTTTTTAACAAGAATTAAAAATGGTTCCGTCGCGCTCTCGGCATATCCAGTGGCAATTATTCATGGAGACAGGAAAGCCATTTAGCAAAAAACTTTGCTAAACTAAAACCGGTGTGTGTACGCGGCTCGTTAAGGCCGCCTGCAACGCGTCGCCTTTTCTCGCTCCTGCGCGATGTACGTGTGCGTGCACACGACTGACACGACATACCTACCTTCTCTCGTTTACACGCGTAATCTCGGATGCACCTGCCAGTAGCTACGGGACCGGTAGCGATATGTGCGTGAACACGTGTGCGTGAATTCCCGCTTTTGCGAGGCTTGGTCAGCATTTGTAGCTACCATATATAAAAGAAGCGAATTGCAAACAATTATAGAATAATTACGTCAATATGTAAAAGAAACTAACTGTCAATTTTAGTCATTTTAAATTGAAGGTAATTTGAAGCATTTTTTAAAAAATATTTTTTCTAAGCTAAACTTTATATTTCTTAATAATTAAATAATTAAGTAACTATTCAAAATTTAATTTTTGTGTATTATTAATCAAAAAAAGTAAAAAAAGGCGCCAAGTACACGCAATGTATTTTGTAAATCCAACCTAAGTGGTAGTAGCTTTAATTTCTCCTTAACAAAATTATTATATCACAAAATTGTTACCTAACTCAACTCAAGTAACATGTATTTAAAAAAAAGATGTGAAATCTTTAAATTGCGCCAATTGCAAAAAAAATATATATATTGCTTTGAAAAATATTTGTTGTGCAACTACTTTTAAAAAATAAAACCCAAGTTGTACATATCTTTGTGTTCCTATTCAAGGGTCTTCCAACCCAAGTGGTAATAGCTTCTTAATTCTTTTTAACAAAATTATCATATTACAAAAAATTATTTTAATCACAAAGAATTAAAGAGGTAACAATACAAAATAAAAATATTTAATTAAAGTAAAATAAATAAATTTTTCTTGTAAAAAAACTTGGCGCTGCTAAACTTCAAAATTTAAATATTAAAATTTAAATATTAGTACTAACATTTTTAATTAAATAAAAAACAATAAACATAATATAAAGAAGAATGTGACGGGAGTAAAAAAACAGCGCTAAGTTTTTTTACAAGAAAAATTTATTTATTTAATTTTACGTAATTTATTTATTTTATTTTAAACGTAGTATGCGACAGTTACTATGTTTACGCGAGCGTTACTTTTGTAGTAACTTACGATAATTCATTTGTTTACGCGAAGTAAATTATCGTAAGTTACTACAAAATCCCGTTTACGCGACCGACGTATAGTTGGCAAAAAAAATAAAAATTATTGAAAATTATCTTATCCAATCGTTTAGAAATTATTTGGAGATGTTTGGAAAAAACTTTTCAGAGTTTGGAAAACCATACAATAATTACAATTAATTAAAATCAATTAAACGTATAATTAGCAGAAAGTGTCTAAAAAATATTTTTCTTTAATCCAATCGCTCCAGAATCATTTGGATAAAGTGTTGATGCAATTTTTATTATTTAGAAAACAACTGTATTCTAATAAAAATTAATTAAAGGTTAATATTTCGTTTTAATGTCTGCACTATAGTGCAATAAAATGCACATACTTTTCAATGTATGTTTTATTGGTAGACAGCTGTGTTTCGATATTGACTGTAAGTACTGAAAATTTATAATGTTACATACGTCATCACTTTTTCAGTACTTTATAGTCTATACTAGACTACGTCGGGTTGGAGTCGGTTACTCCAGTGTTATTCCAATCCAATTTGGAGTAAAATTAATCAGCACGAAGATCCAGCTATGACCGATGACGGCTTTACTTATTTAATTTGTTGTTTTCATGTATTGGTCGATATTCTATATTATGAACAGAAAAGGAAGAAGAAGAGAGAAGAGGAAGAAGAGAAATTAAAGAACTTAAGGCACGGTGCAGAAGTTTGGAGATTTATAAACAGAAAGAGGAAGAAGAAAGTCTGGAAAGATAACAACATTAGCTGTGTGGAGTGGAAAAAGTACTTTAAGGAGCTATTAGGCGGCACGGATGAGAAGCGGGCTAACAAGGAAGATGGAAGTTATAACGAGGTAGGAGCAGTACAAGATGAGCTTGTAGGAACACATCTGGAGGAAGGGGAGGTTGCAGAAGCGGCCAGATGGATGAAAAAGAACAAAGCGGTAGGTGTAGACAGTATCCCGATGGAGGCATGGTTGTATGAAGGCAGCTCAGTAAGGAAAGGGTTGATGGAGATACTTAATCAAGTCTGGAGTGAGGGATGTATTCCTAAGGATTGAAGAACTTCAATTATAGTCCCTCCATACAAGAGAGGAGAGGTAAATAAAGTTGGAAACTACAGGGGAATCTCTCTCCTGTGCTCAGCCTATAAAATATATGCGGAGATAATCAGAAGCAGGTTGGAGAAGATTGTGGTACAAAAAGGTTTGCTGCCGGAGAGTCAAGCGGGATTTAGGAAAGGACGTTCAACGTTGGATAACATTTTTGTATTGGATCATCTAACACAGAAGGAGGATAGGGTTGGAAAGAAGGACAAGGTCTATGCGTTCTTTGTTGACTTGAAGGCGGCTTTTGATAATGTAGACAGAGGTCAGCTGTGGAAGATTCTTAGGAAGATGGGAATTGAAGAGGAGCTTGTAAAGAAGATGGAAGAAATTTATGAAACTACGGAAGTTGCAGTTAGAACGAAGGATGGATTAACAGAAGAATTCAGGGTTACAAAAGGCGTGAGGCAAGGCTGTGTTCTGAGTCCACTTTTATTCAACTTGTTTATGGCGGACATTAGGAATGTATTAAAAGATAGAGGAATCGGCGGAGTTAAACTAGGAAATGATAGAGTATGGTCGTTAGAAAATGCGGACGATATGGTATTTTTAGCTAAAAATAGGGTTGCGATGTTAGATATGATGGATACAATTAAAAGATTTCTTAGGAAAAGGAAAATGGTATTGTGTACCGAAAAGACTAACAAGTAACACTACCCAAGTGTAAATCGCCGATTTGGATAATTTTTTAATATGTTTTAGTAGACGTAAAAATAAGACATACGTATTTTTTTTTATCGGCGGAAAACCATATTTAGGGTGTGAAACACCCCTTTGAATTTATGGGTATCGATTTAATTGTTTTGTATATAAGGATTCAGTATTTTCGGCCTGAACCAAATAAAATAGTTGCATTATCAAGAGATATGAAAAATGAAAAATTTTTGACTCGGTTCGATCATTTTTAGGGGGTAAACCACCCCCTGTATTTGAAACAAAAATTTAAAAAATGCCCAGATAATTGCAAATTTCATTCAAAAATTTTGAAAAAAATATATGTTACACTCGCATCCAAAACAAAAGTGAGACTGTTTGAGGATTTAAGGGTGACCACCCTTTTGTCGAATTTCTTACGTAACATTTAAATTTATCCCGAAATAATGGTAAACAGTTTCATTTATCGTCAAATTAATTAATATTTACAAATTAGTCTGATCAACCCTTCAATTCTATAAGGGGGTGAGGGAAATTAGAAAAAATTATGTTTGACTACGTTAGATGGATTTTTAATTTGAAATTTTGTACCCCAAGATATATGATGTCAAGGGAGTTGGGATTAAAGAAATTAAGAATAAGGTGGGGGATAAGGGCTATGAGATATGAAGAGAAAATTAGAGCAGCTGATGATAATAGATGGATTAAAATGTGCTGGTTAGATAAAGAAGGAAATGATTGGAAAGATAGATATGGTAGAGAAAGATCAAAATATTTTAATAGAAATGGTTGGAGTACTATGGCTGTGGATGCTTTAAGAAGGGAGGGAAGAGATTTAGTTAAGGAAATGAGTAAAAGAGATGAAGATGTACAAAGACAAATTGAGGAAAGTAGTATTTTAAATTCTAGGTATAATAAGAAATATAAGAATTTAAGTAGAGAAATAAGTGGCCCTAAATATTTGAGGAAGGAATATATGAATAAATATGATAAAGGCGAAATTATTAGAGCTCTGGTAAACTTAAGATGTGGTACTTTGGAGGACGCGAATATGTATTGGTTAAAAGAGGAAAGAGGTATTTGTATGTTTTGTAAACAAGGTAGGGATAACACGAATCATTATGTATCAGAATGCAAAGCGATAAAAAATTGGTTTATAGAATTAGGTAAGAATAATAAAGAAAGATTAGAGAGGCTTAAATTTGGAATGATGAAATGGGCAGCATCAAAGAGAAGATATTGTTAAGATTATATAGAGAACGGTCAGCGTTAGAGAAAAAAGAGCGAAAAAGAAGGTTGGATTAAAACATAGAAGGTCAATGTGTATCAATATGTGCAATAGTTACTTGTAAGTTAGGATAGTAGTGTATGAATGGAAGGATAAATGATTAAGGTTATTTGTAAACCAAGTCCACTTCTTGGCTATGTAGCTGAAGTTAACAATAAATATATATATTGTTTTAAAAATAATTATCTACACTACGGTACTGCTTCAGCGCTGTTCACACCAGTCTCCTCCTTGTGTCCCTGAAGCAGTACCGTATATAGTGTAGATAATTATTTTTAAAACAGAATATAGAATATCGACCGATACATGAAAACAACAAATTAAATAAGTAAAGCCGTTATCGGTCATAGCTGGATCTTCGTGCTAATTAATTTTACTCCAAAATGGATTAGAGTAACACTGGAGTAACCGACTCCAAGCCGACGTAGTCTAGTATAGACTATAAAGTACTGAAAAAGTGATGACGTATGTAACATTATAGATTTTCAGTACTTACAGTCAATAACGAAACACAGCCTGTCTACCAATAAAACATACATTGAAAAGTATGTGCATTTTATTGCACTATATAGTGCAGACATTAAAACGAAATATTGACTTTTAATTAATTTTTATTAGAATAGAGTTGTTTTCTAAATAATGAAAATTATATCGACACTTTATCTAAATGATTCTGGAGCGATTGGATTAAAAAAAAATATTTTTTAGACACTTTCTGCTAATTATACGCTTAATTGATTTTAATTAATTGTGATTATTGTATGGTTTTCCAAACTCTGAAAAGTTTTTTCCAAATATCTCCAAATGATTTCCAAACGATTGGATAAGATAATTTTCAATAATTTTTAATTTGTTTGCCAACTATACGTCGATGTTTACGCGAAGGAAAGTCCCGTTTACGCGAAAGAATTATCGTAAGTTACTACAGAAGTAAAGCCCCTTGCACAATGCCAGGCAACAGGCAATAGGAACAGGGAATAGAAATCAGAAATCATGTATAAATGCAGAATAAACAGTGACACAGGCAATAGACACAGAGTTTCCGTCACGTTGGAAATTCTGTGCCTATTGCCTGTTGCCAACCAATCATAGCATTCGAATTTTTTAGGTTGTAATTAACGATTTTTTGGTTATTTCCTGTTCCTATTGCCTGTTGCTTGGCATTGTGCAAGGTGCTTAACGCTCGCGTAAATGTAGTAAGTGCACTGCGTGGCACTGCACGCAGTGCACAGTCTGCACAAGTATTACTGCCCTCTCGTGTCAAAAAAAGGAAAGGTACAGACGCCATTTTTGTCCGATGACGACGACGTTTTTTAAAATACGAAACTAGCGATATTAGCACTATTAACGTCGAAAAAGTGAAAAAGACGCGCAACTAGCGCTGTAGTGCAAAAGTGAAAGTGACGTTCTGACGACGATGACGTATCTTAATAAAAATTTACACACTTCGGACTTTGCATCACAAATCTCCGCTTGTAGGGTACGTAGAGGAAAAATAAAAACACTTTTGTCATATAATTCGACCCCAAGCTATCGATTGAGATTAGTCTGAACTCGATCCGTTTAGTCATTTATTGAGACTCAAAATCTCGGGTCCTCGCAACTCGTCACGTCGCGTAAAGAGTCACGGTCGGTCTCGCTCCGCGCGTACTTGGCGCGAGACACTATACCGTGTCTCTTGATTATAAGAATAGAAAAACATGTGTCGTAATAAGAATAAGGATTAAACATTTATTACAAATATAAAGATACTGTTGAAATGTCTATTTAATCGCCGATTAAACATCAACCTTGTTTAATAAATCCGATAAAAAATCATATAAAAAACAAATATAATCAAATTTTATAATATCAGATTTTTTATTTAACATATTTGACAAATTATTGATCAATAAAAACTAATTAATTTTTAAATAAAAATTTTGGATTCTATTTTAAAATGGTATTTTAAATAAATACATAAATTGAATCTAGCTCGTATGCTTAAAATAATAATACCTAAATACTACATGGCCAAAAACGGGCAAACAAAAATACACATGGATAACGCTTTATAGATTGATTGGTTCCATAAAGATACGTTTTCTGGCCGTTATTTATCTTATTTTTCTAACCATACTACTTGCCACATAAAATAGGTACTATTTACAGTCTAGTAGACAGGGCTGTGTTACTTTCCCATCCTATGTTTTACAAAAAAAATCTTGAGTTAATTATTAAAATTTTATTAGACAACGTTATCCTCTTAAATTAATTTTTAAGGAAATAAACTTTAGACTGGACAAACTGTTCAACAGCAAACTTAAATATACACACTTTGAAACACTTGATAGGGACAGCGATGAATCTGTGAACTCCATGAATAAGAATTTTATTGTTATTCGTATATTAATAATATTTTAAATAAAACAATAAGGCATCATCTTTGTTTAATAAAAATAAACATACAGTTGGTTACAGTTTAAATAAACTCAACAAGATAAAGCCCAAAAAGACAAAAATGCGATTTCTACTAACAATAACGCTATTTATAAGATCTGTTGTAAAGATTGCGATGCCTCTTACGTGGAACAGACTAAAAGAAAAATAAAAACGAGACTTCAGAAGCATAAAAATAACATAAAATTAGATTCATCTAAACACTCTGTCATCACCGAACTCATAAAAGAGCTAAACCATTCGTTTGATTGAGAGAATGTAAAAATTTTAGATGCAGAACCTAATTTCCACAAAAGGATTATCTCAGAAATGATACATATTAAAAAACAAAAGAACGGTATTAATGTAAACAATAATACAGAGTTATTAGACGGCGGATCGTATACTTTAGTATCTTTAACGAACTATCGAACTACTAGACTATTATTGTTTATTGTTTATTTGACCGACACGTATAATTTCTTAGTGTTTTACCTTAACGATCTCGTCTTACAAGTCGCTCTCGCGCACTCGATATGTACGGGAGTTTGCATCGGCACTTGAAAGTATTTAATATATGAAGAGGTTTGTCTATATATACGTAAGTGTTAACGAAATATGAAACATTTTAAAAGACGATTACACAGTTTATCTTTGTATTTCAGGACGGTTTTATAATTTTAGACATATTGCTTGACCGTGCCTTTAAGGTATTCCTTTCACGGAGGAGCGTATTTTGTAGGCGCTTAAGCAGGGCCTCAGCAAACTTTTGTATATTGCATTAAACTTATATAAAATCAAGTTATAATTGATTATTATGTTTAATTATAAGAAAAAAGTGAAAATATTACGTGTATTTACATAGACCTAGGATAAGATAGACGGAGCGTAAGCTGCGACTATGAACAAGGGGGGTAAGGATAGCGCGGGAGGGGAAATAGACCCAAGTCTCGGCAAAGTTCGGTTAGACTCGGGGACGTTCGGACCACGTTACGCGCGCGTGAATTGAAGTTGTTGCATATGACGATCGCGAACGTCAAATTTTGCAAATAAATAAATATGCAAATTCTGCATATTTACCGTAATTACAACCATGAAAATTTGTGTTGTGGCCGGTTGCAAAAACCGGAAAGTACACTAAAAAAAAAATCTGAAAAAAAATCTGTACACTAAATACCAATTAAGCACTTCATTTCCATGATACGCTTCTGTATTCTAGGTTATGGTATCCACCGCCGTCCGGAGAAATGTGTCAAATGTGTAATCGAACAAACAGCGCATGCCAGCGCATCCCCTCTACATGCTGCCAACGCACACCAAAGCGCGAAGGCACATCCGTGTGCTGTCGAGTCGGTCGAGCGTCCGAATGTTTGCCGAACTTTGCCGAAATTTGGGTCTATTTCCCCTCCCGCGCTATCACCTACCTCGCAGGCTTACGCTCCGTCTATCTTATTTTTCAAAAAAAAAGGTAAAAAAAGGCGCCAAGTACACGCATAGTAGTGTATATGTATTATGTTGTTACCTCGAAAAAAAAAACAAAGTGGTAGTATTATATCTCGAAATAACACCCTGTACTGTTTATAAAATGCGTAATACTACAAAAAGGCGTGATATTCGTACAAAATTACCTTTTTTAAAAAAAAGTAAAGAAAGGCGCCAAGTACACGCATAGTAGTGTATATATTGTTACCTTAAAAAAAAAACAGTGGTAGTATTATACCTCAAAAAAATCTAAGTAACAAATGGTAGACGTAATCTTTGTATTTCCAAAAATCTCGAAAAAACCTAAGCAGTAGTATTTTTATTTCCAAAAAATTATAACTCAAGTGATACACATCACAAAATTACGTTAGGGTAGACCGGGGACAAAAGTAACATTTTGAGTTTAAGATTTTATAACAGTTAAAATATAATATCTACGTAAAAAAGACCTGTACCTTTAGATGTAGAATTTATTTGACTACAAAATTTTCTTGTGCTGAATTCAGTAATGTAACTAGGAAAAAAGTTATTATTGTTTAAAGAATATGAGGAATACTGTTACAACCGTCCCAACCCCCGGGACAATTGTAACAGCAGAGGGGAACGATTGTACCACATCACCTATAAACAAAATAATGGTTATTTAGTAGGTTTATGTAATCAATCTTACGAATTTTCTATAAAAAATGCAACTTTAATGATAAAATAATTTGTTACATGACAATATCAGTATTTTTACATTATAGCAAACAAAAACAAATAATACTGTTTTCTCAACTAAAAGATTATTTATAATCATATATATTTAAAGGGTTAGGTTAAGTTGAAGTTGTCCCCGAGCAACGGGGACAATTGTAACGCTACAACTGTTCCCAGGCATTGATGTTACAATTGTCCCCTAATGATATTTTATGATTCGAAGTAAATTTTTTACATAAATATCTGGATGAAAGTCAATCGTATTATGCAAATCATCAACATAAATAATCACTAAAACATATAAAAATAAAACCTTATACCTTCGGCATAAAGAAAGAAAAATATTTCAGATTTTATGCACGTAAGAAAACTTACTTCAGGAAGGAAAAAAGTAACTTCTTCTCCTGCACACGTGCACGTTCCGCGAGGGGCGGCAATGAACTAAGGAACAAATGCCGCTCTATCTAGCGGATCTCGCCTCGCGGTCATACACACGTACCTTTTATAGTTTAAGAAATATTCACGATGTTACAACTGTACCCTGTTACTTTTGTCCCCGGTCTACCCTACCTTATCAAAAATGAGTCGCGCTTCAAGTGATCTATTATTACAATTACAAAAAAGATATGATATCTTTTTTTAAATTACAGCGCCAATTACAGAGAACATACACTGAGAAAAAAAATTTGTCAATCCCAAGAAATATTTAGTCCGATACGTTCAACTAAACATTATTTGAATTAATTAATTCTTGATTAAAGAAACGAAATAAATTGTTGAAACAACCAATATTTAGTTAACTAACTAAAATGTTTAGTTAAACGTATCGAACTAAATATTTCTTGGGATTAACAATTTTTTTTCTCAGTGTATTTTTTGAGATACAAAGATTACGTCTACCACTTGTTACTTAGGTTTTTTCAAGGTATAATATTACCACTGCTTTTCTTCGATTAGAATAAAAGATTGAATCATGAAGAATTACACAGATGTAACAGTACAAAATACAAATATTTTATTAAAATATTTAAACCCAACAAGGGAATACAAGGTATTTAAATACAAAATTTATATATGTATTTTAAAAGATTTAATCGCATCGCAAAGAATTACAGAGGTAACAGTACAAAAAATAAAAATATTTTATTAAAATACATAAATTTTTCTTGTCAAAAAACTTGGCGCTGCTAGACCTCAAAATTAGGTCAGCCTGGTGTGTATGTGCGAGCGAGTGGGTGTGGGCGATGTGTGTGTGTAATTTGTAAAAGGTCTCTCTCTCTCTCTCTCTCTCTCTCTCTCTCTCTCTCTCTCTCTAGCAGCGCCAAGTTTTTTGACAAGAAAAATTTATGTATTTTAATAAAATATTTTTATTTTTTGTACTGTTACCTCTGTAATTCTTTGCGATGCGATTAAATCTTTTAAAATACATATATAAACTTTGTATTTAAATACCTTGTATTCCCTTGTTGGGTTTAAATATTTTAATAAAATATTTGTATTTTGTACTGTTACCTCTGTGTAATTCTTCATGATTCAATTTTTTATTCTAATCGAAGAAAAGCAGTAGTAATATTATACTTCGAAAAAACCTAAGTAACAAGTGGTAGACGTAATCTTTGTATCTCGAAAAATATATGTTCTCTGTAATTGGCGCTGTAATTTAAAAAGAGATATCATTTCTTTTTTGTAATTGTAATAATAGATCACTTGAAGCGCGACTCATTTTTTGATAAGGTAACGTAATTTTGTGATGTGTATCACTTGAGTAATAATTTTTTGGAAATAAAAATAATACTGCTTAGGTTTTTTCGAGATTTTTGGAGATACAAAGATTACGTCCACCACTTGTTACTTAGGTTTTTTCGAGGTATAATACTACTACTTTGTTTTTTTTTTTTTTTTTTAGGTAAAGATACTACTGTTTAGGTTTTTTCGAGATTTTTCAAGATACAAAGATTTCGTCTACCACTTGTTACTTAGATTTTTTTAAGGTATAATACTACCACTGTTTTTTTTTTTAAGGTAACAATATATACACTACTATGCGTGTACTTGGCGCCTTTCTTTACTTTTTTTTAAAAAAGGTAATTTTGTACGAATATCACGCCTTTTTGTAGTATTACGCATTTTATAAACAGTACAGGGTGTTATTTCGAGATATAATACTACCACTTTGTTTTTTTTTTCGAGGTAACAACATAATACATATACACTACTATGCGTGTACTTGGCGCCTTTTTTTACCTTTTTTTTGAAAAAGGTAATTTTGTACGGATATCACGCCTTTTTGTAGTGTCATATAAGACGTCGGCGTTAGAAGTAGATAGAAGAAGAAGTATCTTAATAAAAAATTTTCACATTTGGACTTTGCGTCGCAATATCTCCGCTCGTAGGGCACGGAGCGGGATATTATAAGAGAACCCCCCCCCCTAATTGGACCTCAAGCTATCGATCAAGCCTACTTAGAACTTGATCCGTTCACTCGTTATTGAGATCTCAACATCTCGGGTACTCGCAACCCGTCGCGTCGCGTAAAAGAGTCACGGTCGGTCTCACTCAGCGTGTACTTGGCGCGAGACACTACCGTGTCTCTTGATTCTGCCGCTAGGGAATTTTTAAGTCGATTCTTATGAATCAAGCTTGAATTCGATGTCTAGGTGTCCCAGGTTGCCGATGACGAGGTTCACATAGTGCGCTTCATAGTTTTCGGTATTCAGGTGTATTAATACCTTGAATTCGATGTCCACGTGTTCCAGGTTGCTGATGTCGGGTTCCAGATAGTGCGCTCTATAGTTTTCGGTGTCCAGGTATAATAATACGTTGAATTCGATGTCTAGGTGTCCCACGTTTCCGATGACGAGGTCCACATAGTGCGCTCCGTAGTTTTCGGTATCTACGTGTATTAATACCTCGAATTCGATATCTACGTGTCCTACATTCAGATTTAAAGTTATTAATACACCTAGACACCAAAAACTACAAAGCGCACTATGTGGACTTTGTCATCGGCAACCTGGGACACGTAGACATCGAATTCGAGATATTATTACATCTAGACACCGAAAACTACGGAGTGCGCTATCTGGACCTCGTCATCAGCAACCTGAGACACCTAGACATCAATTTCAAGATATTAATACACGTAGACACCGACAACTACGGAGCGCACTATGTGGACCTCGTCATCGGCAACCTGGGACACCTAGACATTGAATTCAAGGTATTAATACACGTAGACACCGAAAACTACGGAGCTCATTATCTAGACATTGTCATCGGCAACCTGGGATACCTAGACATCGAATTCAAGCTTGATTCATAAGAATCGACTTAAAAATTCCCTAGCGGCACTTTCTGCCAAGCGTAGAGGACCTTCTTTTCCGGCAGCGGTGGTAATACGATGTAAGGGTACGAAATCTCTCCAGATAAACATGAAGCAATTGACTCAATATATATTATATAAGTATATACCTAATTTGCCTAAATAGAAATCTTCCTCCTGACCGATAAGTCTATCGACCTAATTTCGAAATACGCGCGCGATATCGAAACTGGCGATACCTGCGCCGCCAGCGGCGAAAAAGTGAAAGTGACGTTTCTCTGATAATCATAATAATATTGAGATGAGAGCGGTCGACGTAGAAGTAGGAAGTATCTTAAAAATAAATTTTCATATTTGGACTTTGCGTCGCAATATCTCCGCTCGTAGGGCACATAGCGGAATATTATAAGAGAAACCCCCCTCTAATTGGACTCCAAGCTATCGATCAAGCCTACTTAGAACTTGATCCGTTCACTCGTTATCGAGATCTCAACATCTCAGGTACTCGCAACCCGTCGCGTCGCGTAAAAGAGTCACGGTCGGTCTCGCTCCGCGTGTACTTGGCGCGAGACACTACCGTGTCTCTTGATAATAGATCACTTGAAGCTCAACTCATTTTTGATAAGGTAACGTAATTTTGTGATGTGTATCACTTGAGTTATAATTTTTTGGAAATAAAAATACTACTGCTTAGGTTTTTTCGAGATTTTTGGAGATACAAAGATTACGTCTACCACTTGTTACTTAGGTTTTTCCTTAACGTCTACCACTTGTTAGGTTTTTTCGAGGTATAATACTACCACTTTGTTTTTTTTTTTCGAGGTAAAGATACTACTGTTTAGGTTTTTTCGAGATTTTTCAAGATACAAAGATTACGTCTACCACTTGTTACTTAGATCTTTTTGAGGTATAATACTACCACTGTTTTTTTTTCGAGGTAACAATATATACACTACTATGCGTGTACTTGGCGCCTTTCTTTACCTTTTTTTAAAAAAGGTAATTTTGTACGGATATCACGCCTATTTGTAGTATTACGCATTATATAAACAGTATGTACAGGGTGTTATTTCGAGGTATAATACTACCACTTTGTTTTTTTTCGAGGTAACAACATAATACATATACACTACTATGCGTGTACTTGGCGCCTTTTTTTACCTTTTTTTTTAAAAAAGGTAATTTTGTACGGATATCACGCCTTTTTGTAGTGTTACGCATCTTAATCTTAACAAAAAAAATTACACCTTATAAAGAAATGTGTCTGAAGTTGTTAATATATATAATATATACATTGCCGGACATTGCTTTTATGTAAAATATGCATCTATATTATGTTGCTTGTAAAAATTATTTTTTATCAACTTTTTCCAAAAATAATAAATTGTGAAACATTTTAAGACTAAAACCAATTCGCTATCTGTATTTTAACTGGTGCTTTACTCTTGTACGTATGGGGTACTCACGTTCGAGTTGGCCAAAGGCCGTGTTTTTATTTTTCCGCTACGTGCCCTACGAGCGGAAATATTGCGACGCAAAGTTGAAATGTGAAAATATTATATTAAGATATTTCTACTAACGTCGACGTCTCTCAATATATATGACATATATATATGTCAGAGAAATGTAACTTTCAATTTTACGACACTGGTCGATAGACTTATCGGTCAGGAAGAAGATTTCTATTTATGTAAATTAGAAAATAATATTAACAGGTCGCTTATCGCAATTCTTTATTTTTTATTTAGTAAGATAGAAAAATTTTATAACTATCTAACAAACAATAATACAGCATTGCTCTACATAGATTTTTGTAGTAAATTTACCGCTCTACAAAAAAGATTTCTTATCATTTTTTCATAAATTCAACTGTTCAAGAGATATTCAAAGTTAAAGTTTGATAAATTTTATAAAACTTGTTTTTGCTTCTTATGAATTTTGTATCATATCGACTATCAAAAATTATGAAATAATCAATACATATTTTTGTAGAAAAATTTACGATCTACAAAAAAGGTCTTATATTTTTTTCATAAATAAAACCATTTAGACGATATTAAGGTTTAAAGTTCAAAGTGTATAAAAATTATTCTTTTTTTTCATATTAAATAAATAAAGCTCAGAATTTTGTTATAATATGAAAAAAAAGAATAATTTTTATACACTGAACTTTAAACCTTAATATCGTCTAAATTATATTTATGAAAAAAATATAAGAGAC
>NC_092365.1:11506864-11631864 GCF_030848805.1 Temnothorax longispinosus | reverse complement strand
AAAGTAAAGTTTTATGGAAATGCACCTATCGGATTCTACAAATACAAATATCCTAAGAAGCTTTGCGAGCAAAGAAGTTATGGTGCTAAAATATTTTATTTCTTAGCCAAACATATAGATGGAGATATCAACAATAACGTAAAATACCAGTGGTTGGATCATGAAGAATTAGAAAAAGTATTACCTACTGGAGTACAACAGAGTATTTCACAATTTATGTTTACGTAAAGAATAAAATATAAAATATTGAACTCATTCTTTGATCTTTTATTAATATTGTCTATTATTACCGTAATATTAACATTATAAAGGACTCCTAATATCCTTTTTAAAGGAAAATATTCTCCTTTACACAAACATTTATGCACAGTCACGATTATTAAATTTCATGTTTGATATTCTTTAACAAAAAAATTTTTTAGGCACATATCTTTTGTTACTAAAAAAAATATTTTATGCATATATTATTTTTAAGTAGTAGATTGATTATATAGAAACAGACAAAAATTAATTAGATCAATTTTATCAATTTTTTTATTTATAATTAACATTATAAATTATAAAAAAATTATTAAAATAGTGTTTTTTTATATTAACAAAGTATATCTTACAATTAGAATCTCCCGGGTCTCTTTCGTCCAGTATATTTGGAGTCATCTCTAACTTCTTTTCCTTACCGGCGCCGCCTTTCTTTCTTCTCTAAAATCCAGTCCCTACTTTTCTTCAATGATTTACCCTTGGCTTTCTTTATGTATTCCCTATATACAAAAAAATTATCACAATTTTTGGAAGATAAAATAGAGAAATATTTAAAATAATTGCAAATTACAAAATAATAGATATAACGGACAACGAGAGGATCAAACCTTCTTGAATTAGCGACGGTTTGTCTATCTTCGTTCTCTACGCCTAGTGTTTTTAGAAGCGGAGCAACTCCTCCGGTCATTAAAACCAAGACCATTTTCTTTGCTTTTGCACTATTCGGAAAATCGACAACCACACCGCCATAAAAGCCAGCTTTTGTGGCTTGTGCCGTGATTAATTCAACCTGTTTACCGTTCTCTGGATAGAATTGTAACACTGCTCTTGCGCTTCTTGACAGGCATGCATACAACGTTGAGAAGAAACGATATAAACGTTTTGTAGGATTGTGCAAAGTTTTGCTTGCATAGCACAACCACTGAAGCGTAGAAATACTGACAGCCCCATCAAACGTACCAGTTTTAAATGGCAATCCTTGACCTATATCTCCCAAAATTAAGTCACCATCTAATTCTCTTTTATCAACAGCTACGTCTAAAAATAATATGTTAATATAATTATATATCAAGATATATATATCTTTCACGCAAATTTTTACAGACAGCGTTACTAGCAACGTTCACAACTTCATTTGAGGTTATAAATGGGTACAACATTCATCGCACGATATTGTTATAATTGCAAATCGGAAACGTACCTCGAGTCCAGCTCTTCTGCGATCAACGAAGTCGGGATCGAACGTGTCAGTCGTCACTTTCTGCCAAGCGTAGAGAACCTTCTTTTCCGGCAGCGGTGGTAACACGATGTAGGGATACGAAATCTCCAGATAAGAGCACGAAGCAATTCAAATTCAGTATATTGCCGGTACGATTATACGGTGTTACTGCCGTTTCGCGTACGCGCGTGCGGCTCGTGCAAACGCGTATTAACGCGCGGCCGCAATCGCGTGGCAGAAACGCCTCGTGTGAACAGGCTCCTTGATCTCAGTATCAGCTCCCTGCCGTCAATATGAAAAATAATATAATAGGTTATGTATACCTGTATGTATAAACACTCACGTAAACGTAGTAAACAGTAAATAGGTTTTTAACCTGTATGTATAAACACTCACGTAAACGTAGTAATAAACAGTAAATAAAATAAGTATAACAGTAATTAATCATCGCGTCGCGTAAAGAGTCACGGTCGGTCTCGCTCTGCGCGTACTTTGTACTTACCGTGTCTCTCGAGTGCTCTCGAGATAGGTTAACTGATGAATAGGTACTGACTGACAGCGCGCTAAACGAACGCACTGTCTGCACCACGGTCGTATAGACAGGTCTGGGCACTCGCGGTGGGGGGACCGTGACCCGAGTGAAGCCAGAAAATCAACATGGCGTCGACGTGAGGAAGCTTTTTGCGCATGCGCTATGCACATGTCTTATTGTGTATGTGAGAGCGCAATGTTCGTAAAATTGAGTCGCGTAAACGTTGGTGGTTCGTGTTAGAAAAACTGTTTTTTAGGCTGTATAGAAAGTATAATGGTTTTTTATTGCGTAGTTCCTGGTTGCAAAACCAATCGTAAAGGTTATTATTATTCAAAGTTGTCACTCTTTTCGATACCGAAAGATATCGTACGTAAGCAAAAATGGGAAGCAGCTATTTCTGTCAGTAATTTAGAGCCATCAAAGCATCGTGTTTGTGAAAAACGTTTTTTACCAGAAAATATTGTGCGATGTACAGAACATAGAGATTCTACTGGAAATTTAATTGCTATTGTATGTATCAATCAATTTTTAAAGTAAATTTATATTTGAAATTTAATCAACTTAATTAAATATTTTTTATGTACATTTTTTTCAGTTACCACTTCAATGTCCTAAGCTTACTGTTGATGCAGTTCCATCTCTTTTTTTGCTTGGAATTAATAGTGAAAATGAAACTGCTGTTGAAAACTCAAAAAATTATTCAAAAGGCACTGAGATTAAAACATTTCGTCAAGACGATTTCTTTACTGAAGAAAATGCTAACTCAGATATTTCAGAGCAACATAGTAATGTGCCTGAGTTAAACAAAAGTGATTGTGACAATAGAAGTAATGCTAGTGATTCGTCAAAGAACGAAAATATTCAGAATATTGATCAGAATATCGAATATGTCAATTCAGAATATCAGAAACAAATTATGTTTAGACAGTTATGTGAAAATATCAACTTGATTCAACTACGGAAAGATTGGATTGTTCATATACCCTCTGATAAAAACTGCATTGTTTTTGCAGAACTTAGTGTAGTCAACACATGTGATAATGGAAGTTACTACAGTGATTGTACAATAAAAAGAAGTCTTATAATAAACAATACCATGAAACTTTCATATAAAGCACTGGGAAAACATCTAGCTTCACAACAATTAAATCTTATTAATAAATTTCACAATTTTGAGGAACTACAAGTAACATTAAATCAATATTCTGATATGCCTTTTTGCTCTGGAATAGCTAACATCGATGGTGTGGATTTGGTAAAAAACAAAATTGGATACATGGACTGTTTTGATAAATTACGACATAATAACTGTCACGTATTACTGACTTCACCTGGAAAATGTAAAGTATGTGAAAACGTTCGAAAAACTGTTAGTCAAAAAAGACGCCGTATGTCTAAAAGAAATACAGAAAAAAAGAAAACTAGCTGTTCTAATTTTACTGACAAAAACGTTTTGCATATTTGGAAAAAAAGAATCCGAGCACAAAGAAGTGTGATAAAACGTGCAAAAAATACAATTGAAAGATTACGAAATCGTGTTGATGAAATGAAAGCAGAGTTAAGTAATACTGATATAAAATCTGTCCTCCAAAAATGCACTGATCACCAAATTCCAAATATACAGCGGACATTAATTGAACAAATTGTAGCATCGTCTAAAGTTAAAAGTGTAAAAGGGCGACGTTACAGTAAAGACTGGATGATGCTATGCATTTTAATGCATATTCGTTCTCCGAAGCAATATAGACATTTGCAAAATTTAGGTTTATTGCCTTTGCCTTGTGTAAGGACTGTCCGTCGATACCTATCTCTTATAAGTACAAAGTGCGGTTTTGATGACAAATTTTTTGAATTATTCAAAACTCATCTTGATAAGAAACAACCTTTACAAAAACAAGGTGTTATATTGATAGATGAAATAAGCCTTCGAGAAGCAGTTTCTGTTAGTTCGTCTACACTAACTTATCAAGGTTTAGTCGATTGTGGCGATGAAGGCAAAAAAGCAAGTACAATTAAGGAAAAAGCCAAAAGTGCTCTAGTGGTGATGTTTCAGCCCTTAGCTGACACTTATACGCAACCTGTTGGTGTTTTCGCTTCAAGTGGTCCTGTGCATGGTGTTGAACTAGCAAAAATTGTTACTAATGCTGTCATAAAATTAGAAAAAGCTGGAGCAATAGTACATGGAGTCATAAGCGACGGAGCAGAAACAAACAGGAAAATGTGAAAGGAGTTCGGAATCAGTGGAAAATTATCTGAAACGACAACTTGTTGTGAGCATCCTGTTAAACAAGATCGGAAATTGTTTTTCTTTTCTGATACACCTCATTTAATTAAAAATGTTCGAAACCGATTACTACATAAAGATTTAAAAGTAAGTATTATTTTTAGACTTTACTTTGAAAAAATTTTGCGAATATGTATGTTCCTAAAATATATATTAATTATGTTTAATATTTTTAAATTTTTAATTTACGTACCTACAAATAGATAACATTTAATTTACTGCAGATAATAAAATATAATAAAATTTTTATGTTTTTGAATATAATAAAATTCTTTTTATATTTTTATCTTTTTTTAGTTACAATAAAAAGTTATTGTGATATTTTAGATACGTCCAGATGAACCTCACATCAAATGGAATCATTTCAAGATATTATATGACACCGATATTGCATTATCAGAAGTACGAGCAAGAGTTTATCCGAAGTTATCAGAAAATCACATTAAACTTAATAATTCTGCTAAAATGAAGGTTCGACTTGCTACACAAGTATGTTTAACTTTTGATAAAACAAAAAACATTAGTTAAAGTGTTATAATATTTTTCCTTTTTTGATTGCACTAACTACTTTACATTTTATTACATAAAACAGAATAATAATACAATTAATATTTTTTTCATCTATAGTTATTCAGCAGAGATCTGTAGCAGCAGGTTTCCAAATGTACAAGGAAAGAAATTATCAAGGATTTGATGATACCGACAGCACAAAAATATTTTGTCTTTTGATGAATGACATGTTTGATGCCTTAAATAGAAAACATTCTTTCCAAAGAGTTTCACCTGGCACTGAAGATTTTAAGGTATGTACATATAATACGAGTATTTTTAATGATTTTAAAATGTAATGCATCATTCTTGAAATTTTATTTTTA
This sequence comes from Temnothorax longispinosus, assembly GCF_030848805.1. Taxonomy (NCBI): domain Eukaryota; kingdom Metazoa; phylum Arthropoda; class Insecta; order Hymenoptera; family Formicidae; genus Temnothorax; species Temnothorax longispinosus. The sequence continues at coordinate 11,626,696 of NC_092365.1, read as the reverse complement.
TTTTTTAGATGTTACAACTGTCATTTCTTTGGCTCAATAATTGGGAAATAAATATGAGAAATAATTTAATTAGTCCAGATGAATTCTTAACCGCAAATACTGCTGAAGGGTTGCGAGTGACATTAAAATCCGTAATAGATCTATGCGAGTACTTAACTACACGTTTTGGTTTTTCGTACATTTTAACTGGAAAACTGAATCAAGATGCTTTAGAGGTAAAAATTTTAAAAAATATGATCTAATAGAAGCAATAAGTATGTGATATTATAACTTGTTTTCAGAAATTTTTTGGTGTAATTAGAGTAGCTGGAGGTGCTAATGATCATCCTGCTACACCTACCTTTTTGCAATTATACAAATTGCTGTCTATATTTTCTATCTTGAGACCTCCACGATACGGAAATTGTACTGTAGATGAAAGTTCATTGCCTAAAACGTTAATTACAATTTCAGATTTAAAAAAAATATTTAATAGTAAAAATGAATCTGAATTGAAGAAATTAAAAAAAAGAATAGAGCATGAAGAATGGGAGTTCTTTGATGTAATTGAGCATGATTATACAAAAGCTCATGTGCTTGATTGTGTGATCTATTATCTTACAGGTTGTACAATGTTGCATTATTGAAAAGATTCAATTCCATTAAGATTTTGAAGAAATTGAAATTTTATTTCTCAAAAGTTCTTATTATGGATTGGATCTTTGGCAATAATATGTTAACTTTGTTGCATAATATTGAGTATTGCCTTTCAATAATTTAAAAATTGATTGCCTTGTTCAGTATTATTTGTCAGAGTCGACATATATTTTATTACACAGTCCAATGTTTATGAAGCTTTTACATTTTCTATAAAAATTTCCATATTCCTACAAAAATAAAAATCGATATTTACTTGGTATTAAGCATTCTATTGAACGAAATAGCGCATAATACATTCAATTTAGTTCAATAACGTGGTAAATATGTCATGTGATTATGGCAATCCTCTCTCATATATATATAGTTAACATAATTAATTTTCTATACATATTATTGATACTCATCTACTACTCTGAAAGAAATAAATTTAAATATATTATAGAATGATTTAGCTAGGTATTTCATTTATTTTGGTAAGTTGTTTAAAGTAAGTAAACAAATTTTTTACAAAGCACTTTAACAATGTGTATAGCCCACAGTTGTAATAATATGTATAGCCCATTATAATATTTATACGACCGTGGTATAGTCTATTAGTTTACACCTGTTATTTATTATTTTTTCAGGTTACTTAGTACGATAAATAGAGAAACGCACAAAATGTGTTACATGTAGATCAGCATTACGAACACCACTTAACTGTAGTGAAGTTTCTGAAGCAGAGTTAGTAGATTTGAAATCTAGAAGAAATCTTATTCATTGCAATATCAAGTTCTTTAAAATGATTGATACTTTAGAATCTTGTTTCACTAAACATGCACATTCAGTTGATGTTTACTCTAACACTGTAGAAGAAATGTTTAATACATATCATTTCACATTTCCTTGCATAGAGCATGCACATGATATATTAGCTTATTCTATAAAATATTATGTAACGATGCGAATGAGACAATTTACACACCAACTAAAAACAAATACCGAAAAACAAAATTTACATAAAAAAAAGTTAGCAAAATTCTGTAAAACTTAAGATTACTGTTATTATTGAAGAAATAATTTTATTCACATATTTATGTATATTTTAATAAACTATTAATTATAATATGAATACAATTGTTTTTATTCTTCAATTCCTTCAAACAAAAATAATATATAATACATATATGACGTAGGAATTACATACTGTAATAAATATGTATTTACATTTAAATATATTTTATTATAAAAATAATCTACAACATAAACTTCTTTACAAACTTACGTTTTTAATTTATTATTCAATAAATAATGTTACTTATTTCAATACATAAATTATTTGCTACACAGTTAAAAGTATATTTATTATTAAGTTTAAAGATTTTATCCTTTTTTTATTAACTATGGCAATTTTGTTTTCTATAAATTATCATAATTTCATTAGCCTGCTTATTAGTAATAAATAAAATAAATTAAATGCGCTTTTTTCTTTACCCGTACATATGTATTTTAAAGCATCATTAATTAACAATAAATAAAATTTAAATCTTGACTCGTTGTACCTAACCTAACCTAACCTGATTAATTTTATGAGCTTTTTTGCATAAGCATAATAATAAGAAGTTGAATTTATTTTAAATACATAAAAGTTAATTTTTTTAATCATTCAAAATAGACCGCCATGTGCCACGCATGCGCAAACGTCTTCTCAGGCTGACGCCATATTGGTTTTCTTGGCTTCACTCGGATCACGTTTTCATCTATGCTTTTGGATAGGAGTGCCCAGACCTGTTTATACGACCGTGGTCTGCACTGCACTGCACTGCGATACTAACGCCGCTAGCCGCCAGTGTCGAAAAAGTGAAAGTGACGTTTTTCTGATAATCATAATAATATTGAGATGAGAGACGGTCGACGTAGAAGTATTCGTATCTTAAAAATAAATTTTTACATTTGGACTTTGCGTCGCAATATCTCCGCTCGTAGGGCACGTAGCGGAATATTATAAGAGAAACCCTCCCCCTAATTGGACCCCAAGCTATCGATCAAGCCTACTTAGAACTTGATCCGTTCACTCGTTATCGAGATCTCAACATCTCGAGTACTCGCAACCCGTCGCGTCGCGTAAAAGAGTCACGGTCGGTCTCGCTCCGCGTGTACTTGGCGCGAGACACTACCGTGTCTCTTGATCCTAGGGGTCTATGTGTATTTAGAAATTTTTTATTTTTCGGTAAGTTTTACTGTCAGAACAATATAGCAACGCTGCGCTTTTCAGGGCGCCGATTGTAAAATGTGAAGTTGATAACAAAAGTGTCAATGTAAGTGTCAATTTCATTAATCAAAGAATATTGTGACATTTTCTTTTTATCAAAGAGAGATTTTATAATAATAAAGAGTGATAAGAAACATAAAGTGAGGAGTAATGTGGGTAAAATAAGGGACAATTTGTGAAATATATTTTTGAATTATTTTTCTTTTTTAAAACATGATAAATAGTTCATAATAAACCGTACGTGATGAACTGAAGTGTGACATGAGCGCACAGCTTGCAGCGTTGCCAAATAATTTCTTGAAAGTCGCCATTAAAAATATTCATCTATAAACCACATTTCAAGTCAACTTTTAACATAAATATTTTGTTTAAATATTCGGTGACTCTGTATTTTTATCGGCACTATCGAAAGTATAGAGTTTAGCGAATATGTAGCGCAGTTAATATTTATTATTTTAAGATATTTGATAAACAAATTATTACATTGAAATGTGGAAAATAGACTTTTTCGATAACGTCACATATAAATATCGAATTTTCAAAGTCATAATTCTTCTTTATATGTTCGGTAATGTGGTTTAATTTTTTTCTGGCGTAAAGATATGCATTTTAACTTTCTCGTACCAAAAAATCAGTTAATTCTTAAGACTTTGGTGTCATGAAAGGAATACCTTAAATTTGACAGACAACCTGATTTCTTCTTCTTTTTTTTTTACACATACTGGCTTGGTTCATTCCAGCCATCAAACGAGGAATCAATCATGGATTTCACACAAGATAACCACGATGTGATTTAGGTATTGTTTTATGCTTTACGCACGATGTGACTCCTTTTGACTTTTGTTTGACTCGCCACCAACGTTAGGATGGACGTATAGTCCGCGTTGTTAATTAAATCTTAATTTGTAAATGCTTTTTTTAATATTTGTTTATTGAGGAAGGCTCTGTGGAGCTCGAAATGTCTCTTTTATACACTTATGTATTGAGATATTAAACTAATCTTAATTTATAATATCTTTGTTTGCTCGTTTTTGGCCTTGTAGTATTTATTAATATTTTAAACGGTTCCTTTTTTTATATACACACGTTAAAAATATTTGTTCTTGTAACAAATTAAAGTGGATTTTTATTAGCATCAAATTGTAATCTGTTAATCAAATTGGATAAATTATAATTATATAGAAAAACATACACATTTAAACCATTATATTTAATTATTTAAATAAAATATGATTGAAGGTATAAAAATAGACATCTTTTTCGCAGCAAAAATTTTAAGTTTGTTTTTATCGTTTTCTAACGTTTAAACAAGAAAGTAAAACACAAAATAAAAACACGAAAATTAATTGATTAATTAGGGTAACTGGAATAATATGCTACATTTAACAAAAATTTGATATTTTTTCTAGTTTTCTCTCTCTTTGAAATATCTTTGCATTCTGGTCTCCTTTTTCCTCTTTTTATCTGTTATTTGTATATGATTTTAATAAAATATTTTGATTGTTTACTATGTTGATTGTTTACTATTAAAAAGAAAGAAATATAAAAGTGTTGCAAAGTGGCATATTACTCAACCATATGGGTAATATGCTACATAGTATAAGGTAAATTATATACACCACATACAAACATGTAGTAATTTAACTTCAAAAGGAGGGGGTGTAAAAATGGCCGTTTTGTGCCCCGATGGGGAACCTGTAAAACATTTTTTTCCACCTTATTTAAGGTTGAAATAAGAAGGAAATAATGGTCATTTACCCAGGAAACCACGGGAAATATTTTAAAATCTATAATAAATATGTTTAAAACGTCTGTTAAAGTAAATGTGTTTGAGCTGTTTAATAAAAGGTAAAACGTTTTAAAACAAGCACTACATTTCCATTTAATGAATTTTGCATCATGAAATTGTATATAATATTTTTATTACATTTTTAATATATATATTTTTTATTATATATACTACCTTGATCAAAAAGTTCCCGGAATTTATTTAGAAAATGCAAAATACAAGTTTATTTATCAATATTAATATTGTCCCCTTCAAAGTACTCCCCATCGACTGCAACGCACTTATGCCAGCGCTTGATCCAATCCTCGAAACATTTTTTATACTCGGTGTTCGGTATGGCCATCAGAGCCGTCTTCGATTTTTTCATTATCTCCTCTCGGCTGCTAAAACGCGTTCCCCGTAGTGATTTTTTGATTCGATTGAACAGAAAGAAGTCGCAGGGAGCCAAATCAGGTAAATTCGATGGCTGTTGGATGGTATTTGTTCCGTTCTTGGTCAAAAAGTTGCGGATAATGATGGCATTAACGCACCGTCGCACAATGCCATCATTATCCGCAACTTTTTGACCAAGAACGGAACGAATACCATCCAACAGCCATCGAATTCACCTGATTTGGCTCCCTGCGACTTCTTTCTGTTCAATCGAATCAAAAAACCACTACGGGGAACGCGTTTTAGCAGCCGAAAGGAGATAATGAAAAAATCGAAGACGGCTCTGATGGCCATACAGACACCGAGTATAAAAAATGTTTCGAGGATTGGATCAAGCGCTGGCATAAGTGCGTTGCAGTCGATGGGGAGTACTTTGAAGGGGACAATATTAATATTGATGAATAAACTTGTATTTTGCATTTTCTAAATAAATTCCGGGAACTTTTTGATCAAGGTAGTATATATATATATTTTTTTTTATACTTTCTGTATGTACACATATATGCAGTCACATAACATTCATCTTATTTCTGTTCTGTTTCTTTACTAACTACGTCAACCATTTATGAAAAATATTCAGATAAACCATCATAATCATCTTCAAAATAATTATTTAAATAATCTGCAGGTAAATGTATTGTTGGTTGATGTACAGCAAACCCAAAGTACCATAGTATTGTTGCGACGTGAGCGAGAGCAGTAACCGACAACTCGTTTTCCTACTTTGCAGCCACATGTGTGACCAATGGTTTATCTGAATCAGATTTTGAACACTAAATCTCGTAATCTTTCAAATATATCTGAATATTTTTCATAAATGGTTGACGTAGTTAGTAAAGAAACAGAACAGAAATAAGATAAATGTTATGTGACTGCATATATGTGTATATACAGAAAGTATAAAAAAAAATATATATATATATATATATAAAAATAAAAAATATATATTAAAAATGTAGTAAAAATATATATATTATATACAATTTCATGATGCAAAATTCATTAAATGGAAATGTAGTGCTTGTTTTAAAACGTTTCACCTTTTATTAAACAGCTCAAACACAGTTACTTTAACAGACGTTTTATTATAGATCACAAACACATTTATTATAGATTTTAAAATATTTCCCGTGGTTTCCTGGATAAATGACCATTATTTCCTTCTTATTTCAACCTTAAATAAGGTGGAAAAAAATGTTTCACAGGTTCCCCATCGGGGCACAAAACGGCCATTTTTACACACCCCCTCCTTTACTTTATTTATAAAAACAGTACAAATAGTTTTACATAAAACTTTTATAGTTTAACATAAAAAAATGAAATTTTAAAATTAAATTGTAATAGTAAAATTATTGTAATATTGGATTGTAAATAAAAAAAAAAATCTTAAAAACTTTAAAACCTTAAACTTTACAAATTTTAAAATCTTATAAACCTTAAAATGTTAAAACTTTGTAAATTTTATAACTTTGTGTCAGCTGCATTTTTTCAGCTACATTTTTTTTCTTTTTAGTCTTCTTTGTATACATTTGAGGCATTCTTGTTTAAAACATATAAAAAAATGTTTTTATTACTTTCTTTGTATTTTAATAGTGTTGTGTACTACAAGCAGTCTAAGTTATCCAAAATGCAATTTTGCAAAATATTAAAATATACGTAGTTTATTCGTAGCTCATGAAATAAATATTAGGTTTATTTATTTTCAACATTTATACGAGTAAATTCATACTGTTTACGGGTATATTTGTTTATACTGTTTACAACCTCCTAATCTACTGGCATTACGTTATAGGAAATATTTAGGTTTATTTATTTTCAACATTTATACGGGTAAATTTATACTATTTACGGGTATATTTGTTTATACTGTTTACAACCTCCTAATCTACTGGCATTACGTTATAGGAAACTGTAAACAGTATTCGCTGTGTGCGCAGAGACTAGTGCTGCCACGGTTAGTGAAATATCGTACTTCTTGATGGAATAGCTGTATGGAATAGCTGTCAACGATTGTGAATATTCGAGCTACGTGTAAACTGTCGTTAGGTAATTTAAATCTTAATTTCAATGATGATATTACAAAAATTATAGTTGAAAAGATTTTTCGAGAGAAATTAACCTACATTTGTTTTAAAGGTTAACCTCTTTCTGACTTTTTGCAATGAATCTTATTATACGAACGGGATTTGGACCTGTCACTCATGACATTAAATTTAATCCAAGTTCAATACCAAAAGGAAAAGCCTTAGCAATATCGCATGTGGTTCGCGTTGAAGAATTGCGTAATGAAAATATAAGCCATTTAATAAGGTGCAATGTAATACCGCAAACATCTGTCAATGCTATTCCGTACAAGGTACAATTACATGTAAGCAGTATATCAATATTAATGAAATTCAAGTCAATCGTAAATAAATAAAAAAACGTTTAAACAAGAACAAAAAATTATTGTTTTGATTATTTATTCAAAATACATTATTGACGCGTTTTTACACGAAACGAAAGAATCTGGAAGAAAAACGCGGCAGTCTGCCTCGCGAAGCGAGATATTAATCGTTAAAGTTGACAACTATTTAAGTTAGAAAACCTGTCATATCGATGAAATGTAGCGACATGTACATGCCCCGTAGTCACATGTCGATTAAGCATAATTTTATTGATATTGGAGGTGAGGCCCGTATTCTAAATAAATACCATTATTTTAAACGAAATAAAATATGATCATATAATCTCAAAGAATATACTTACTTTATTTTTTGTACCCAACGTATCCACATTTTTCGCTGCTCAATTTTATAAATCGCTTTTGGAAAGGAATAAAATTTTATTTCTGAACTTGTATTGTGAAATACATTCTTACACGTGTTCACGCAACAATTTAAATTTCCTTTCCGCAATTTTTCCATTACGATGTATTAGAAAACTCCAGCAAATAATGCAAATTCCGGCCACCATGGGCGCTCTAAGTCCTACTTTTCCGCTATAGTATACCAGCGCACACAGCGAATTGGTATTTTACCCCTACCTATGTAGTTGCATATTCTTCCAAGTCGCAATTTTATATTTTAATGAGCCTATACAATACGGCTGTCAGTAAAATAAATTAGCGACGTACTGAATATTTTTATCCTAACCAATACTAATAGAACGACAAGCTAATCGAGTTAAAAATAGTGTAACGCTTGAAGAACAACTTACGTAAAGCATTAAGAAAGTTGTAAAAAGCACGTTGTTAAAAGTATTTATCCTCTTTACCTTATAAAAATTATAATACTAGAAGTGATCGAAACACAAAACGTCAGCTATAGAACTATGAACAATTTCATGGTATTTACAAGAATGCTTTTAGCCGTGGCGTATTTGCTACACTGACATATTCCCTCTAGTTACCCTATATTACAATAATAATGTAGGATATGAAAAACAACACAATAATAAACATCAACGTCTGCAGTCTACTCAAAGAAAACGACAATAGCTTGTTAGAGCGACGAAGTATCGGACGTATTCATTGCAAATAAGTATGTCCAATTTTTATTAAAGTATTTGCAGCACCGTGAATTTCGTGAGACAGATAAAAAGGTAAAATTCGGAAGAATTTCTGAGCAAGAATAAGAGTGAGATGAAAAGAGGCAAAAACGGCGAGGCGGAAAGGGAAAATTAGAGTAAAACGAATCGCGCGGAAGAAGCAGCGGGATGACGGGAGAACGTGTGCAAGAGAGCGGCAGGGGGGAAGGGAACCAGGAGGGTGAGTAACGTGGTGAGGAGCCTCCGGCTCCGTACGATCTCTGTCTCTAATTGGATCGCATTCCATGCGGTAGCAAGTAATGGGCCAATTACAGTAGCTGATGGCATAGACCAACCTATATGGCTACCGAGATATCATTACTTCGGGTGGGATTAGAGAAACTCGTACAGTTTCCACTGTGATAAATAAAAACTTTGCATCCTTGGCTCTCCTCGCCACATACACTCTTTTTTCAATCGTCTTCTACGATCGTCGCTCGGTCCATTTTTATTAGATACTCCAATTCTACCAGGCTTACGCGGAAAGCAAAGAGGTTGAGAACACGCAATGATACGAGCACGCAAGAAGATTGCAAACGTTCGCAATTAATAACATTTCTATTAATTTGAGATTGATGTTTATAGCGACTTGAACGTCGAGCTGCTATTATTAAAAAGATTTTTATTGCTCTTAATTTTTATAAGTAGTATAAATAGAGATGAGATCAAATTCAATATATATTCAAAAATCCGAGTCAAATCCAATAATCAAGTTTTATTTCCGAGCCTAGGATTTAAGCAATATTCATAAGAAATAATATTTCATATATTGTATTTGCCAAGCAATTGATCCCGACTAGTTTCAACTTTTAGATTGAATATCTGCAGGATTTGAAATGTACTTATAAGTAATTTCTATCGTAAAGAATCGAATATTTTACAAGTAGTATTCAAACTTTAAGAAGTTGTTAGTGTAAAGATTGTATAAATATCTAAAAAAATTTTAAATAATTTTAATTTTATATTTTTAATTATATTTTTATTACATATAATTTCACCGATTAATAATCTAATATTTGTAATTATCAAAAAATAATATATTAAAATAATTGTCGCTTTATGTAAACGTTTTGATTTAAAGAAACGTGAAATTTCTAATGACGTACCTACTCGTAAAAGATTTGTTTCAGATTCGAGTCCGCTTAAAAGTAATACTTTTGTTATTCGAAGTATTCATAAAAAGTTTGAACTCGTTTCGTCCAGGGGCTCGATTTTTGAATTCATTCGCAAGAGAAACGTATGCAAAAATTTTGTTCTTACAGAAACCTTGTCAGTTGATTGGTTAAGTTAAAAGGTGTGCGATAGCTAATCGACTTGCAAATTTTCTGTAGGAATAACATTTGCGCATACGTTTCTTTTGCGAATGAATTCAAGATTCAAGAATCGAGCCCCAGGTTCGAGTTTATTTGAAAGTACTGTTTTTATTTTTCAAAATAATCATATAGAGCTCGAAACTATACCAATGGATTTGAAACTATACTTATAAGATATTTAATCCCGTTGCTTGAATTAAATATCTTCTTGCATAACGCTATCAAAATACATTATAAACTTATACGTGTTTAGCGAATGTATAAGCAAAATACATTCGCTAAACACGTATAAGTTTATAATATGTTGTGTGTGTGTGTATTCAGCTTTCTTATATTTTTTATTTTATTAGATTATTAATAATTTATTTGTCTTTTTTTTCTGTAATAATTAAATTTTTTTAATTATACAGACTTACAAAAAAATTGTTATGTTTGAACTGGAGATTAGACTATAGTATTATTATGTATTTTGACGTTCTGAAACTGAATCTGATGTCCAAATTGTTCCATCACGTCACAATTTTTTTTTTCGACGGAAAATAGATCGATATAGCAGCTGTATTTTTAAAGCCATTATGGCCTTGTTTTTAATATGTAAACTGGTAGTTAAAAACTGGTAGTTTAAAAATGACTGTATCACATACTTCAATTCACAGGATGGTATAAAAGATGTTAGGATTCATATTAACATGTACAACTATTTGTAGGCATGTAAATATACAGGGTGACTCATTTTAAATGCCCACCTCAAATATCTCTTGAACAATACATTTTAAAGAAAGATCTTTCGGACAAAAGTTAGAAGGTTCAAAGAGGGCCACATGATAAAAATATGGACTTAACCCTAAGTAATTTTTTTAAGGCCAGATCAATAAGATCGATGTTTTCTTAAACGGAACCTCCATATTGTAGTATATGATTTGAAAGGGCATAAAATAAGAAAAAATTTGGCGCATACTACAGGTCGGTACGTTGACCCGTTTGGGAATTTAGGGTCAAATATTAGTTTTTTCAGGGCGGCGGTGTGGTCTAGTGGTAGAGCGCCAGACTCGTAATCTGAGGAACCAGGTTCGAGTCCACTAGAGCCATGAATCATGGAAAAGTTTTTTCCGAAAAAACCGCGCCCCTCCGTGCAGATGCGGAGAAAACTGGGCTCCGTCTTTCGGAAGAGACGTTAAACCGTTGGTCCAAAGCAGGAAAGTAGGAAACAGTAAGGTAGTAGGATGAATTGAAGGTTAGGGTTGGGTACGTCCCTTCAAAACGCCCTTTAAGGCCCCTTGGGGTATATAAAGTAAAATTCTTTATCCTTTTTTTTTTTATTAGTTTTTTCGAACTTTGGCCCTAAAGAAAACCTACATATAGATCTCTGGTTTGCGCCAAAAATTTTCTTTTTTTTAAGCCCTTTTAAACGATATACTACATATATAGGGGGTTTTATTTAAAATTTCGTAGTTGAAGTACTCTGGGGCATTGAAAAATTTTAAACTGTGATGTAATGGAGCTATTTGGATATCAGATTCGGTTTCAGAGCATCAAATTACATAAGAATACTATGGTCTAATCTTCGATTCAAATATAACAATTTTTTTGTCTGCCTGTGTTATCAACCATCTCACCTGTCCAATGTTTTACTTTCTTTTATTTTAATAATTATTAAATTTTGCATATTTTTTGAAAGTTTTTATTTTTATTTTTATTTTACATATTTTCCAACCTTGACTGCGCGCCGACTAAATTTGTCAGACTTGAAACACAGCTCCGGTTGGAGTAGTAAAATTCTCCCCTCTTTCCCCTAATTAAATCAATTCAATTTAATTTTTAATGCTATATATATGCATTTAAATAACTGTAAAGAAATCATTGCGAAAAATATTACCTCACCCAGGGTTCGATCTGGAACCTCCTTCATTCCGTGAAGGTGTCGTACCAATTCGACCACTGAGGCATGTGGTATAATATTTATCGCAATAAGTATTGTAATATTTATCGCAATTAGTATTAGTTGTAATATTACGCGTACTTTCAGCCAGCGTGATTTAAAATTCGAAGTATAGGCTTCAATGGAAATCTACGAATATAAAAAACGGGCTAACTAAGAACCAAGCGCGGTAAATGATGCGCGAAAGTTTTTACTTTTATTTTTAATTTACATATTTTATACCATAGATGTATATGACATCAAAAATTAAATCGAATCGATTTAATTAGGGTAAGGGGGGGATTTTACTACTCCAACCGGATTTGTGTTTCAAGTCTAACAAATTTAATCGGCGCGCAGTCAAGGTTGGAAAATATATAAAATAAAAATAAAAACAAATATGTAATTAGACTCATAAAAGTGTCAATAAATAATCAACGGCATATGCGAGTCAGGCGCGGTACTTGGTGCGCAAATGTAGAAATTAATAAGTAACAATTTACCGTGTATATATGACACACACACACACACACACACACACACACACACACACACACACATATATATATATATATATATACCGGGTGTCTGAGACCACCCGCCCACCCCTTTTCTTTCAAAAACTAAGCATTTTAGAGAAAAACGTTCCAGACAAAAATTGTATGGTTTTGAGGGGAACATAAGATGGTGTCATTGATTTGACCTTGGGTGGCATCTTAAGGACAGGTCAAAGACACCTTCAATTTCTTAAATAGAACCTCCTATTTTTTATTGCATATTCTTATAGCTTATGTCGAGAGCTTTCCAAAACATTATAATTAAGTATTTTTTCATTAAGTACTTTTCGAGTTATAAGGCTTGAAAGTTACAGTATTGTGACATAATATTTTGTTAAGTATTTATAATTCAAATTCCTTATTTTTTATTTTTGTAAACAATACGAATCAATTAATGTAAAAAAAACAATTTTCTTAAAGAAAAACTTGTTGTGTAACTGTTTATTGCATATTCATTATTTTCTTAGCTTCTCACGATTCGGGGTGCTTGATTTGCGTGAGTCTCCTTGCCTCTCACGATTCGGCCCCTCACGAAATGCTTTTTCAATAACTATCAATCACGCAATAAAAAATCGGTACTCTTCTTTTATGGTATACTCTAAATTTAAGTCTTTGTCGAAAATAATTCAATATGTACTTGGTGAATAGATATTCTGTAAGAATGAAACTTAATGCATGAATATGAATGCCTACAGAAATTACACAGCGCGCAATAGTTTATTTCAGGTATTTTAGACATTGTTCTTAACAACGGTACAAGAATTACGGATAAACTTCCGAAAACGGCCCCCCTCCGATTTCGATGAAACTTTGTGAAAAGCTTCGTTTTGGGTCAAAATGAAAGCCCTTAAAAGGAATTTTGGCGACTCCTATGATAAAGCCATTTTTTTAGATAAAATGATAAAAAATATAGGAAAATCTTCGTAATTCTACAGGATGTTATAAATTGAATATATACTGTTTGTATTTAATGACTTTATGTTTTTATCCTCCCCCGAAAGCACGGGGGGGGGGGGTGTGCGTGAACCTCGGTTCGCGTGGAAAGTGTATGCGTGAACTATTTCGGGACTACCGCACCTCCCCCGAAAGCACGGGGGGGGGGGGGTGTGCGTGAACCTCGGTTCGCGTGGAAAGTGTATGCGTGAACTATTTCGGGACTACCGCACCTCCCCCGAAAGCACGGGGGAGGGTGTGCGTGAACCTCGGTTCGCGTGGAAAGTGTATGCGTGAACTATTTCGGGACTACCGCACCTCCCCCGAAAGCACGGGGGGGGGGGTGTGCGTGAACCTCGGTTCGCGTGGAAAGTGTATGCGTGAACTATTTCGGTACTACCGCACCTCCCCCGAAAGCACGGGGGAGGGTGTGCGTGAACCTCGGTTCGCGTGGAAAGTGTATGCGTGAACTATTTCGGGACTACCGCACCTCCCCCGAAAGCACGGGAGGGTGTGCGTGAACCTCGGTTCGCGTGAAAAGTGTAATATATTACAAAGCATATTATTTATGTATTCTGCTGTAAGTATATAATAAAAACATTAAATCATTAAATACAAACAGTATATATTCAATTTATAACATCCTGTAGAATTACGAAGATTTTCCTATATTTTTTATCATTTTATCTAAAAAAATGGCTTTATCATAGGAGTCGCCAAAATTCCTTTTAAGGGCTTTCATTTTAACCAAAAACGAAGCTTTTCACAAAGTTTCATCGAAATCGGAGGGGGGCCGTTTTCGGAAGTCTACCCAGAATTACACTCATTATAAATGCCATTAAAATTGTTCTTCAGCTTTGTAGATTAGTGCGCTATCTACTGTGCCACATTACGCTCTTACACAACAAGTTTTTCTGTAAGAAAATTTTGTTTTTTTTACCTTAATTGATTCATATTGTTTGCAAAAATAAAAAGTAAGGAATTTGAATTATAAATACTTAACAAAATATTATGTATAGTCGGGATGTAAGTCAGTAATTACTATTGAAAATATTATGTCACAATACTGTAACTTTCAAGCCTTATAACTCAAAAAGTATTTAATGAAAAAATACTTAATTATAGTGTTTTGGAAAGCTCTCGACATAAGCTATAAGAATATGCAATAAAAAATAGGGGGTTCCATTTAAGAAACTGAAGGTGTCCTTGACCTGTCCTTAACGATGCTACCCAAAGTCAAATCAATGACACCATTTTATGTTCTCGTCAAAACCATACAATTTTTGTCTGGAACGTTTTTCTCTAAAATGCTTAGTTTTTGAAAGAAAAGGGGTGGGCGGGTGGTCTCAGACACCCGTATATATATATATATATATATATATAGGTATATATATATATATATTAGAGCGTGTCATTTTGGGGCAATTTTTTTTTTCATTTCACGAATAGCATATATACTTCCAGGAAGGTAAAATAAGATACCTGTTAAATTTTTAGCCTTTAATATTAATATTAACAGGTCGCTCATCGCGATTTTTTATTTTTCATTTAGTAAGATAGAAAAAATTTTATAACTATCTAACAAACAGTAATACAGCATTGCGCCACATAGATTTTCTGTAGTAAATTTACCGTTCTACAAAAAAGATCTCTTATCATTTTTTCATAAATTCAACCGTTCAAAAGATATTCAAAGTTAAAGTTTGATAAATTTTATAAAACTTGTTTTTGCTTCTTATGAATGTTGTATCATATCGACTATCAAAAATTATGAAATAATTAATACATATTTTTGTAGAAAATTTAACGATTTACAAAAAAAGTCTCTTATATTTTTTTCATAAGTATAACCATTTAGACGATATTAAGGTTTAAAGTTCAAAGTATAAACCTTAAGATCGTCTAAATGGTTATAAAACTATTATTTACCTCAGTGGTCAAATTGGTACGACACCCTTCACGGAATGAGGGAAGTTCCAGGTTCGAATCCTGGCTGAGGTAATATTTTTCGCAATAATTTCTTTACAGTTGTTAGATAATTAAATCGCGTCGATTTAATTCCGGGGAGGGAAGGGTTTGTAATGTTCCAATGATAGCTGTGTTTCAAGTCCGATAAAAAATCGGCGCACAGTTTATTAAGTTGAAATATATATATATGTGTATTATATATACACGGTAAATTGTTACTTATTAATTTCTATATTTGCGCACCAAGTACCGCGCCTGACTCGCATTTGCCGTTGATTATTTATTGAAAAATAAAAACTTTCGCGCATCATTTACCGCGCTTGGTTCTTAGCCCGTTTTCTGTATTAGTGGATTTCCATTGGAGCCTATACTTCGAATTTTGCTATTGTTATTTTATCGTGAATCGTGAATTTCTGTTATTTCTGTTATTTTTTCTTTAAACTTCTGAACAATCTTCATCGACAACACTTTCCTCATGGATTTAGGAGTTTTTCGAACCGAAAAAGACAACTATTGATCACTCCATTATTTTCACTTCTATTTAGTATTAATATAAAAAATAGTTTAAACTAGACGATCTTACATCACCTTATTGGATTAGCCAATAAGGTGGTGTATTATTTGTTACTATCCAACCAGAATTATTAACTTATATATTGACTCGTAATAACAAAATAATTAAAATAGTAATCATAATGTACATTATATACAGAGCATAATTATCGCGCAATAACGTGTAATAAATTTTTATTTACACATATATATTTTATTGAAAAAGATTCATTGCTTCACAAATAATATAATATTCATGTAATGTAATATAGATTTTTATTTTGGTTCATAAGGGAATATCCGTTGATTCAGACAGAAATTGAAATAAAAAAAAGTAAAAAGTAAATATTGTAATTTGTATGTATCGTATACTCTATAAATATATAGGGGAAGGTGCTGACCTTGGGTACAGCTGTACTCCGTCATAATCGAATAGTATTCGCATCTGGCGATAGTTTATGGTACTAATTGTTGAGTTATTTGATAATCTCTTTAAATCTGTACTTTTGTGTCGTTGCGATTATTTATACACATAAGTTATATCTACTTTCGTATTTTATGACTCGTAAAGTAAAATTGAGATTTGTTTTGTGATTTTTGTAATTTTTTATAATAAAGATATAGATATCAGCCAAGGCTAATAAGAATGTGTCAAATATGTAGAATAATGTAGTAAATTATTTATAACCTCATTTATAACCTATATAAGCTGTTAACTAATTTTTTATTAGAAATTAATTTCTATGTACTTTGAAACATGACGGTTGATGTACCTTGGAACGCTATTTCAAAAGTATATTAGCTGATTGTTATCTTTATATAACTTTTAGTTATTTGTTTAACTAAAATTTTTTCAATTTTTACTGACAGCTAGAATAATTGGAAGCTATTTGTTTGTATATAGCTACCATGCCACGTAGTAAACGTGGAATAAAAAGACCAAAGCGGATGCTGATAAACTCTGATATCTGCTGTAAATGCAGTTTTAGAAACTGAAACGACGAAAGTATCTTACTGAAAGAATCAACAAAAATATATAATGTAAAATTTTATTGTTCGTTAAAATGCTTAAATAATTTATTAGAATTAAGCGTTGATATTATTTTATTATTTTATTTTAATTTATTTTTGTTTTTTTGTTTATTTTATTAGGTAATAAATATTTTATTAATAAGAATATTTTATTATTATCTTATAAGAATATAAGAGAGAAAAATAGAAGCAGTTAAGAAAAACACGCAAGATTACTTATAAAATTTATGAACGGTTGTTTTTATTTATGACGATAATGATTTATTTTGTTAGATTTGATTGTCATTTTTAGTTTAATAATTAACTTAAATGTAACTAAATTTAATAAAATATTATATTTTTTTGAAAAGATTTACTTTTTTAAAATTATTTTTCATACGTGTTTCAAGGTACAAAAGGAAGTGTTCCAAGGTACATCAAGCTGCTGTACCTTAAAAAAAAATTTCCAATTATAAAAAATTGCTGTATTCTCTTACCAGATGGTAATAAAAATTTAGGTTTTTTTAATATGTAGGGGAGACCACGCGCGAGGCAAAGTCGTCACCGGGGCGGAGTCGTCATTGCAATTATCTCGAAGTCTGTATGTTGTGTGAACTCGCTATTAATACTGTAAACGCGGCTTATGGTGCCCACGTAACCAACGGAGTTTAGTGAGATTATGTGCCATGTTGTAATTCTTAAGGGGATCCTAAACTGACCCAAATTACCGACAATTGCAGGGATAGCTCCAACTTTGAGTAGACTGCACAGAACTTAAAAAAATGTGTACACAATTGAAATATGCACGAAAACACATCGCGCGAGTGTTGATTTCAAGACAAAAATCGGAAAAAATTAAAAAAATACATTTTTGAGCTGTCACCTACCGTAAACGTTTGCTTAATACAGGAGTTGTACAGTTTGTATGTACAAAATAAGATACACGCGCCATTCGTATAATGTGAACAAAGAATACCGTACATGAAAAACTAAAAGTAAAAACGTAACAAAAAAGTTTCAGCCTTCGCTACTATTTTGTGCAAAAGGACATGCAGGTTGTTAGGATAAGCAGTATTGCGTGTAGCGAGAGATGGCGCAGCGATCGAACAAGAACAGATTACTATAGTTAAACAAGGACAGATATAGAGAAAACAGGATTAGAAATGTTGACATTATCGACATCGAGGAAGTTCGGCCTTCGCTTTAGGATCTCCTTAAGGACCATCTACAATAGCCGTAAGAGTATGCAGTAAGACGTAAGCAGTAAGCTACTGACTAATGGGATTTTTACAATTCAAGAATAATTAATCGACTGTGGTTGGTCAATAGCTTACTGCTTACGTCTTACTGCATTCTCTTACGGCTATTGTAGACGGTCCTTTATCGAGGCAAACGTGTTTTCGGAGGTCGAAAATAAAATTTTTTGCGCGTCAAAAATTTGTAATATCTTGAATATTATTGTGTCTCCAAATCTCAAAGTAAGTAATTTTAAAGAGTAATGCGTGCTGAACACGAATCCAGTGAAGTTTTTTTATTTTCATTGATTTCTAATATTTTATGAGCGACCAAACTTGAAACTTGTGTCCGGGGCGAAGTCGTTACCAAGCCATATCATGGAGACTTCCGGCGAAAATTAAAGTCAAAGAAGCAGCAGTGGTCGGGTTTCGGCGGGGACTTGGATAATATGTGCTGCGAGCACATGTGCTCAGAGATGACAGAATAGAGCTGACGAGAAACAATGCATTTCGTGCGAGCGTAGGGCACATAAGTGTGTGCGCTTTTCTTGTAATTATTTTCCGCCATTGTGTTTTTATTTAATGTTTCTATTTTTCTATTAAAAAATGTATCCTATTATTTTTCATGATCGGAATTATGAATTTTCATTTAAAATTCAGTCCGAGAATAGAGTAACGACTCCGTCTCGGCAATTTTGACATTTCAATTTTTGCACCTTTGTCGTTTTCACTGTATACCAGTTGAACAAAGCGACGTAGACCAAAAATGTCCGTATAAATTTTGTAGCCAAGGGTTTACTCTTTACAACGGTATACCACATTTTACTAAAATTATTTGTTTTGTTGTTAAAAACCGACGAATTTGTTGTTAAAAACTGACGACTTTGCCCCGGTCTCCCCTACTTTAATATTTTTTTTCAAAATTTTTTAATTAAAATTGTGGCTCAGAAAAATAAAAAATTCAAAAGTGTTTCGACGTACAGCACCTTTCCTTACATATATAAATCTGTACATAAGACTATCTTGTCGAAAGAATCAAAGTAATTAAGTTAAATATACTATGAACTTGATTTTTTATTGTAGATTTACCCACATTTTATACGTAAATGAATTAACTTAATCTTCAATTAATTAAGTCTTCGTGAAAATTAAGAAATTTCCTTTACGCTACTTTTTCATTACTTATATTTACTACTTTATCATAAAATGTGCGCATGATCAGAACAATATTTTTATTCTATAAACTATCAGAATAAAAGGGAGAACAATAATAACATTTTAGGAGGACATTGTTTGGTTCCAATGAATAAAGACATTGATTGTAAACAAGTGTTTGATGTAAAAAAAATATATGTAATGATAATGAGTGTAGATGCGTTCCACTAAACGCCCGCAACGCTCGTAAGCATTATTTATTCTTATTTAACAGTTGACAAACAACAAGGATGAAATGATTCTAAAAACGTTGCGGGCGTTAAGTGGAACGCACCTTATGTGTCGAGCGCTCACCTTGATATGAGTCATCCGATGGTAGTAAAGATTTGACGAGGCGGTGAACTTCTTTCCGCAGACGAGACACTGATGAGGTTTTTCGCCACTGTGGATACGCTTGTGCGTGTTTAACGAGCTCGAGGTTGAGAAACCCTTGTTGCACACCATGCAGACATGCGGTTTTTCCCCTTCAATTTAATGTCTTTTCTAAATTACCGCCGCTAATTGTTCACATTTTATGATTTCTGACTCGATTTATACGCGGATAACATGGCGTAACAGTTTCTTTTTTTTTAATGCATATTTATTTCGATCATCGAGCAAAAGCGATCGCAATTTCACAAACTGCACAGTTTACCGCAAATTGTGCCACAACTTATGTGAGCACAGTATAAAATTTACCTAATTTATGAAGATAAAAATATCATATCCAGTTGTATGTACATTAACGCTTTGCGTTTTTTTTGTTTTAAAATTATTTAAATGCATGAATCTAGATGTAGAGTAAATGATTAAAATGGAATAGAATTAAATTGAATTCCAGACAAAAAGATAATATATTTGGTTGGGAATTCCGAAAATGGTCCACCTCCATTTCGATGAAACGTTGTAAAAAGTTTTATTTTGGGTTAAGATGAAATCTTTTAAAGGGAATTTTGGCAATTCCTATGACAAAGCCATTTTTTAAGATAAAATGATAAAAAGTATAGGAAGGATTTTAACAATTTTACAAGATGTTATAAATTATACCATTATATATTATAAATACTTCTTCTCACTTTACTTTAAACACGTGATCTTTCTATTTAAATCAACAATCATATTTTAGGAGTTTTTATATTGATTTAAAAAGCATTAAAAAACATGTTTTACATGGATTTTCAACTTTTCACGCGAATCGAGGTCCACCCCCACCCACTTCTGCCAGCATGCATACTGTATATACCGATGTGAAGTTAGCGCCTAACTTAAAAAAAAACTGTACACAAATATCAGCAAATTACTTCCCTTAGCACTGACACAAACTGTTATATTTCTTAAACTATTTTTTAAATAACTTTTAAATAAATTATAAACGGCTAAAATTTTGGAAAGTTACTCAAGAGAGTGCTCTCTATATATAGTCAAAGTCAAGGTCGCAAGAGATAGCTCCCCTAAACTAGATAATTATCACACTTACCATTTTTTTACTATTTTATTTTAAAAATCTTAAAATATAGCTGTAGAAATTGCCAAAATTCGCTTTATTTTAACCTAAAATAAAGTTTTTTACAGTTTTACAAAGTTTCCTCAAAATCGGAAATGAACCGTTTTCAGAACTTTATCCATATATATTTAATAACAATTAAGTAATTTAAGGGGACTAGGAAGGGTTTAAAAATGCAGAAATTGGCTCGTGTTTAATTGTTTATAACAAGGCCGCGAATGAACATAAAACTTTTTTATTGTTAAGGGTATTAATTATAACATTATAAAATGAGAAAATTTATTAAAAGCCATTCCCAGATTAATAATAACGGCGTCCTAATATAATAAAGAAAACTGTTGAATCCACGGTTTTACCACGATTCCGGTCGAACGGATAAAGGTTTTGGCAAATTTCAGAAATATTTCTTTTTCTTAGGCTTCCCTCTATTGATTATACCTAAAAAATTAAAAATAGAAATAAAATTAACAAAATGGCGTCCAAAAAACAAAAAATTTGAGAAAAAATTTTGTTTTCTGGACGCCATTTTGTTAATTTTATTTCGATTTTTAATTTTTTAGGTATAATCAATAGAGGAAAGCCTAAGGAGAAGAAATATTCCTGAAATTTGCCAAAACCTTTATCCGTTCGACCGGAATCGTGGTAAAACCGTGGATTCGACAGTTTTTTTTATTATATTGGGACGCCGTTATTATTAATCTGAGAATGGCTTTTAATGAATTTTCTCATTTTATAATGTTATAATTAATACCCTTAACAATAAAAAAGTTTTATGTTCATTCGCGGCCTTGTTATAAACAATTAAACACGAGCCAATTTCTGCATTTTTAAACCCTTCCTAGTCCCCTTAAATCGACTGACTGGCAATATATAACATCTTTTCGATGTGAACATTGAAAAAACTGTGAGCCAACTCGCTTTGTCGGATTCACGCAGCACTTTTTCTCATCGATCATCGAGACATTATTAATTACGACCAACGCGTTTGGTCAGATGATGTAATTTCTAAATTAAATAGTTTTAAATTTTATTGCGAAAAATATTACTCCAGGCAGGGTTCGAACCTGGAACCTCCCGTATACCGCGCGGGTGTCGTGTCAATTCGACCACTGGGGCTGTGGTAATATTTATCGCAATAACAACAATAAAAACATATATATTTACATGAAAAATTCTTTGAATGGAAAATCAAATTACTTTTTAGAACATAAGAAAAGAAATATATAATTTTGCTATTTTTTGAATTAATAATGAAATTTGACATTAATTAAAATCTATTGCGTTTGTAAATTTTAATGGGAATAGTATCTTTAATAAAAATTATGCCCAAAACTCTATACTGAATCTGATGGTAATAACAATTTCACGATATTTAGAAATTGCGATGTTCGATTAGTTCAATAGTTCCATATGTACGTTTTGTATGCATAAAGTATCAATGAGTTAATATTTTACAAATATAAATAAATCTCATTGCTTGAATAAATTAATTACGAGTTTTAGGATACCGTTTCATACCTGTATGTGTCCTCATATGTCGTTTTAGAAGAGATGGCCGGTCGAAGGATTTGCCGCAGACCTCGCAGGGTAATAAAACTCTCTCCCCTCTCTTAATCGTCGTCAAGATACTGCAATCAAGGTGATCACCGGCCAACGATAATGTCGATGATGAGGATTCCTCGGACGTCGATTCGTACTCATCCAACTCGTAATAAGAGTGTGATATCGGTGGCAGAGAATGATGAGCGAGTAGTGTCATCGACAAGTCCAGCGGAGATTCTGCATGATAAGTAATTCAAGTGAAAATTTCCTATTGATTTTATTTTTAAGCGGTTTAAAAGAAAAGAGAGAGAGAGAGAGAGAGAGACTTAGAAATTGAACAAATCAATTAAAAAAATAATATATTAAAGAAATAGTTATGGAAAGATCTTCCAGAATTACTATTGATCTAAAAATTATTATTTATTTTCTCCCAATTTTTAATCTTTATTTTATACATTTTTATTATCTTTTATTTTTCAACATCTTTGAATTTCATAAATAATTATTAACTAAAAAAGCACAGGAGGACTAATTAGATAACTATTTAAATCATTTACATAAATACAGTTTTGACTAATTGTAAAACGTTTTGGTTCAAGTTTTACATTGATAATTTTTAGCTTATATGGTATAAGCAAGAGCTAAAAAATTAGTTTTTATTTTCAAAAATGGCTACAAATAGTTTGAAGGTGCATTTATAATATTATAGTTATTCTTATTTACTAGGCACATCATAAACATATGATCCTCTGCTTTTGATAGAAGATTAAGGAAGTTATCCAACATCGTCGCGTTTACTTTATCTAAAATTTTCTGCCATAATCGATTACTCATTATGATTGCGGTGAAATAGTAGAAATTGTGAACATTCTATTTTTAATTTTGTGCATCATAATTTTAAACTCTATTTAACTTTTTTTTTGTAGTATAAATTAAAAATTCTTTATAGAAATGGTGTCACGTTCTGTCTGTTGTTCGTCCGTTTTTTGGTCAATGCTTTTAAACAATTTACCAGGGATTTGAACAAGTCGTGTGAAAGTTATTATTATTATTATTATTATTATTATTATTATTATTATTATTATTATTATTATTATTATTTGAGACCAAAAAGATATCTGATGAGTATCTTATAAGTTTCGTAACAAGGATCACTTTTATTTATCTGATTGTAATTAGGATAATCAATGTCGAAGTCGACAGGAATAGGTTTAAATGGAGATGCGTTTTTTCTAATTGTTGCAATTCCTGGAGGAGAGAGAGAGAGAGGATCTCTATGGCACGCCGTTTTGCTATTTATTAATAGGATTTTTTAATCTAAAATAAAAATTCAGTATTTAAACTGAAGTAGATAGTTCTTCGGAACCATTTTTATTATGTCATAACATAATAAAAATGACTTAAAATTATGTATTCACGTAAAATTAATTTAAAATAAAAATTTTATGAATAAATAGCAAAACGGCGTTCCATAATTATGTGCATAATTTTAATTCCCGAAAAAATTGTATGTCATAACATAAAATAAATTCAGAATTAATATTTTGTCTAGACATAATTTTAATTCTGCATTTTCAATTATGTAATAGCTTAATAATAATTTGATGAATTGTCTAGACATAATAATAATTTCTTTTATTTTTAGTATCAATTTAATTTGGTATAATTTTTATGATGGTATTAAATAGCAAAACGGCGTGCCATAATTTCAATTATGTAATAGCTTAATAATAATTCAATGAATTATAAATATGTCTAGACATAAAATAATTTCTTTTCTTTGAGTATTAATTTAATTTGATAGAATTTTTATGATAGTATTAAATAGCAAAACGGCGTGCCATATACTTACACGATATTATTCCTATATGTTTTCCCAAGGTAAGATGATAAACGTTATGTATGTATAAACTGCAGAATTTTTGTTTTAAGCAAATATTGTCGTCAGGTGACAGCTGTATGTGCCCAAATAAGTAATATTTTTAATTTTTTTGTGTTTTTGATATAAAATCGCGTTTGTGTACCTAGATTTTTGTGCGTACTTTAATTATGTAAACAATTTTTGCAATTCTATAAAGCCAATTAAAAGATCCATCTAAAAACGATAATGTCGGTAAATCATACGGCTGCAGGATCCCCGTCCCAGAAACGAGCGCAAATGCTCGGACTTGTACATACGTATAGTCGAATGTCGAAAGTGACTGTCTGGAATTGAATAAGAGTTAGAAAAATGATTTAAGTTGAGAATGAAGTAACAGAGTCGAAGTCTAAAACTAAGGAACTAACTATAAGCCGAAGCCAAAATCGCTCCGCGGTGTTTTCCGCCCTTTTTATACCAGAAATGGCCAGAACGCGCGAGATTCTCACCACTTCCTACGCGTCTTAAGGGGAGGTTTTCTAGAAGTTTCTAGAAACGTAGTTTTGGGCCTATCTGGCAACCAGCCTACCAACGCCCGTCCGATAACCGTATAGGATAAAACAAACATTTGTATTGACCTGAGCGTTCGCTCGGAATTCCGAGCTGCTAGCGTGCGTCTTCTAAAGCGTTAAAAAATGTCAACGTGTTGTCCGAAATTTTAAGATAAAATTTCCGTACATAACAATGGATATCTATTAAAAATTTAATCACAAAGATTGAAATTTTTTGCCTTTTATTTATTAACAAAAAATATTTATAAAATATCTTTTTTCCAATATTGAGGATGAAATTTATAGTTAAAACATTCAAAACACATACATCTATATATATAAGTCACGTCTGTCTGTCTGTCTGTACGCGAACTACTCATTCGTTAGTGGACCGAATTTTTACCAAAAGTATATGAAACAGGGGTAGAATTTCCCGGGGATGAAAATGTCGCGGCCAATTTTTTGCTACCGATTTTCTGGAAACCGATTTTTTTAATTTTTTGGGAAATAATTGACCGAATTTAAAAGAATTATATATGAAGCAGGGGTAGAATTTTCCGGGGAATGCTATAAAGTGTATAATTTTTTGTTACCGATTTTTTTGGAAGCCGGTTACAAAATTTTTCCAATTTTTTGGAAATTAATTGACCGAATCTTAAAGAATTATATGAAGTGGGGGTAAAATTTCCCGGGAATTGCCATAAAGTGTATAATTTTTCGTTACCGATCTTTGGGGAAATCGGTATCAGAAAATTTTTCGGAAATTAATTGACAGAATCTCAAACAATTGTATATGAAGTAGAGGTAGAATTTTCTGGGGAGTGCTATAAAGTGTATTATTTTTTGTTACCGATCTTTTTGGAAACCGGTTACAAAATTTTTCCAATTTCTCCGAAAATAATTAAATCTTAAAGAATTACATATGAAACAAAGGTAGAATTTCTCCGGGATTGCTATAAAGTGTATAATTTTTTGTTACCGATTTTTTTGGGAACCGGTTACAAATTTTTTGCAATTTTTCGAGAATTAATTGACCAAATCTTAAAGAATTATATATGAAATAGGAGTCGTGTCAAAATTTTTTTAATATTGTTGGAGGATAAGTTTAATTTTTTATTAATGGATAATTTTTCATTAATGAATTGATTTTCTTGAAACCGGTTTTTGAAATATTTGACAATATGCTAATCTGCATCTGTAATATTATCTATTATTTTTTATTTTTTAAAAAAGAATTCGAAGATGTAGGTTAGAGTTTGAGGAGAAAGAATATCAAAGGTGCTCCTAATTAATGAGTGAGTTTGAGGAGAGGGGAATAGATTTTGAGCCCGCGCGAAACGCGGGCGAAAAATCTAGTTATAGCATAATAAAGAATATCAAATAAACCAATCTTTTTCTAATTTTTATTTAAGTTTTAAAAAGATATTAACTTTATAATATTTCTAAAAATTTTACACTTGTCTGACAATTTTGCGATAAACCACTCATTTTTTAGTATCAAATAAAAATAAATAATAATGTAGGGTAGGTAGTCCAAAACAATGAACCATGTAAATTTCAGAGGCTTATATATCTCTCTCAATTATTGAGTTGGAGATCTGTGTTTTGCATACAGTTCATGAATTTAGTTGGCTACATACTGTATAAGATGACCTATAAGTCATTTTTAAAGTTTAGCCACAATTTCGATTTTTTTAAAATAATGTCAAATGATTTATTGTGTACAGAGGTGTGTACACAAGGAACCTAGCCATTTTTAACAATAAACCCCATGTTTTATACAGTGAATTGTTAGTAGTTATTTTAGTTTTACTATGTTTTAAAATGTTTATTTAGGAAAGAGATAATTATAAGACATGATAAGTAAGATTAAGATAGTATGACTTTAAATTAAAGCTAACTTAATTATATATGTTATTTTCATTATTTGAAGCTTACAATCAAAATTATTATTTTTAAGCAAACTTTTTCTTACTTAAATTATTATTTATTGTAGCAACTAGTCAGTTTAATAAGACTTATAACACAGATAACTGTAGTAAAAAACAAAATGGCTCATTGTAGACCATATAACATTTTTTATGATAATCTTCAAAAAATATGGTAAAATAATACAATAGAAGAAAGTTGCTTACAGAATTATAAAGCCAAATATACACACAAAATTATAGAATAATAAAAAAATAATAGATATAACAACAAAAACATGAAAAATACGTAAAACTTACGAAAAAAACTTAGTTTGTCACCCAAAAATCACAAAATGTGGTCTCAAACGGCCGTCATTCGCGCGATTTGCCGGCCGATTGGGAAGCCGAAGAGAGGTTCAAATGCGAGTCGTTGCATGACAACAAGCACAATCTAGCAACACTACAGTTATGAAATATTGCAATGGTTTATAGTGTACAACTGGTTTATTGATGGACTACCTACCCTACCTATTTTCAATAATTCGCAAAACAGTTTTTGATAAAATATGTAATTAAATTTTAAATAATTTTGTTAATTGTTTATTAAAAAACAAAAGACTACTTATAAAGTTCTTTAGTCAATGAAATATACAAAAAAAGTTAAAAAACGCCAAGTATATGTGCTCTGTACAAAATCTTTATTAAAAATTTTTTTTCTAATTTGGTCTTTATTTGTATTCTTTGTTACAAAATCAGTGATATCAATAGAAGGTTTGCGCCAAGTGAATATGATATTAACCCTTCGTAGTCACACTTGGTCAATTTGACCCGCGCTCATTAGGTAGAGACCGTAAATCATGTTATTCATTAACGATTTTTTTTCAACATGTTGCCATTTTATTTCTCACAAAACCGCAGTTGTTTTATATTCTAGAATGTTCATGGTATGTTCCAGAATTATTTGAACCCGATCGGACCGATACCATTAAAATGGCAACCATTCAAAATCAAGACTGGGTCAATATGACCCAGTATGACTAGAATGGGATTCTAGAGAAGTGTGACTACGAACGCCCCGGATGTATTGATAGCCAGTTCCCGGGGCGCCTCCACAAGCGCAGTGAAGGACACCCGTGAGGTTTTAGTGGGTAGGCTGCGCGTGCCGCTTGCGACACGCGTAGAGTCCCACACTCCCCTCGTTCCTCTTCCCAGAGAGCGAGGGGGTCTTCCCCCCCCTGACATCGGGAGGCTACTGGGCGTAACCCGGTAGTTGAAGATTTCCTCACGTTAAAAAAAAAAGTGTAACTACGCATATAGTATAATTTTGCTTTCTTAATTAAAAAGCAAATTTTTATAAAATAATATTAATTGGTATTAATATAAATTTTAATTTATATTGTTTAAATAGTTATAATATTTATTAATTAAATTATTATATATGTTACGGGCAAAGTCCGCATGGTGTGCAGTGTCGGCATTGCCCGGGCAATGTCAACATTGCACAATGCGACTGGGTAAAGTAGTTTATTTGCGGACATTGCCCGGTTAATTGATGTGGGCAAAATTAACACTGCCCATCCAACGATGACAATGTCAACAACTATTATATCACATTACGGACTTTGCTCGGTTCCAAGTGGGCAATGTCGAAAATTAACAGTTAGCCTTATGTAGATAGGGGAGGGGTTTTGTTTCCACGCGAGACGAGTTGCCACATAGGTTTACAACTTTCCACGCATGGCATTTTTACATTGCCAAAACGCGTTGTGAGCGTTTTTCAAAGTGCCACAATACGAATTTCGCGTAGTGGCCTTTTTGAATATGCCACAACGCATTGTGGTTGGTTTTTTCGCTCAGTGAGCGCTTTCGGTCTTTGAGCTTGACATGTCCATTTAGCGCAGCTTACTCCACGGAGATTTAGGATTATCGACATTGCCCACTTGGAACCGAGCAAAGTCCGCAATGTGATAATAGTTGCTGACATTGCCGTCGCTGGATGGGCAGTGTTAACTTTGCCTACATCAAACCGAGCAATGTCCGCTAATAAACTACTTTGCCCGCGTTGTGCAATGCTGACATTGCACACCATGCGGACTTTGCCCGTAACATATATAATTATAAAAATGTAATTTATAAATTATTTATAAATTAATTTTAGAATTATTATTTGATATTTTTATATAAAAAGTATAAATAAACACTACATAAATTTAAATAATAAAATAGTTTTATTAACATTTAAATTTATGTCTATAGGTTATTATTAGTTATGCTCGTACAAGTAAAAAATAAAAAGAAATAAAATTATTTAGATTTACACAAAAACACTTAGCGCGCCCTTTTTATGCTACTCGACATATGCTACAAACATATTTGCAGCAAAAAAATTAGAAACTTGCACATTGCTTCCTCATCATTACAGATCGCTACCATTGCTCCTATTTTATTTCGCTCACAAAGCTCCTCTTATGAGAAAACGTGTATATTATTCGATGCATAATTATTAGTATTTATTAGTTTGGCTTCCTCATAGAAGAAGCTTTATGAGTAAAATAAAATAGGAGCAATCGTAGCGATCTGTAATGATCAGGAATCAATGTGCAAGTTTCTAATTTGCACACTTTTTTAAATTTTAAATTTAATCTTTTCATGAATTGATAGTCAGCTTATTGTCAGTAGTGGGGTTTTACAATTGACGCAATGTCAAACCAATGTTGACTTTGCGAGTTTCAGGCTACATGGTTCATGTATGGGACTTTGCATGTAGACTTTTGATTGCGTATAAAGCTAGATCTAATCAACCAAATCTTAAAGAATTATATATGAAATAGAAGATATATATGAAGATAGAAGACTGAAGAATATAATAGAATTATAAATAGCCCGATATCTCAAAATTGGCGGAAGTTAGAGCAACCACGAACATTTCTCAAAAAATTTAAAATTTTATAAAGAAAGAACCCTTATACCGATTATCGCCGAATTCAATACCAACCTTCTTTTAATGATACCCTATATAAAATTACATGTATAACTTATGTAACTTTTTAACCAAAAATCGGTTACTTTTTTACCGATCCTCACCAAATTCAATACCTTCCTTAAATGATATTCTATCCATCAAATAACTTACACATTTTTTAAGCAGAAATTGGTAACCTTTTCACCGATCTTCATCAAATTCAATAATTTGCACACTTTTTTAAATTTTAATTTAACCTTTTTATGAATTGATATAGGGTCAGCTTACAATTAGTAGCACAAGTGCGGTTTTACAATCGACGCAATGTCAAATCGATGTTGACTTTGGGAGTTCAGGCTACATAGGCAAAAAATCGGTAATCCCTTCACCGATCCTCGCCAAATTCAATAACAACCTACTTTTGATGATACTCTACCCATAAAAAAATCGATATCTCCAAATTTGCGGAAATTAAAGTAATCACGTAGAATTTTTTTAGACAGAAATCGGTATAACTTCTACAACGATTCTCCTCAAATTTAATACCAACCTTCCTTTAATGATACTCTATATAATAGTACATGTATAACTTATATACTTTTTAAACAGAAATCGGTGACTTATCGCCATCAATCCTCGCCAAATTCAATACCAACCTTCCTTAAATGACTTTCTTTAACAATAGTTTATATAAAATTGTATATATAACGTATACACTTTTTAGGCAAAAATCGGTAACTTCTTTAGCGATCTTTGCCAAAACTCTATCCATAAAAAAAAATTTAGCTTGATATTTCAAAATTTGCGGAAATTAGAGCAATCATGTAATTTTTTTAAACAGAAATCGGTAACTTTTTTATTATTAGCAATTTTTCTAATTTTATTATATTTTTTAGTTTTTTCATATATAATTTTTTAAGATTCGGTCAATTAATTCCCGAAAAATTAGAAAAATTACGCAACCAGTTTAAAAAAAATTGGTAACGAAAAATTAACCCCACCACCGCCATTCCCGGAAATTTCTACCCATATTTCATATACAATTCTTTAAGATTCGGTCCATTAACAAATGAGTAGTTTGCGGTCAGACATATAAACAAACATCAGGTACTTTGTATGACTATAGATTTTTTGCCCGCGTTTCGCGCGGGCTCAAAATGTATTCCTTTCTCCCCAAATTCACCCATTAATGAGGAACACCAAATTTGATATTCTTTCTCCTCAAACTCTAACCTACATCTTCGAATTCTTTTTTAATAAATAATAAATAATAGATAATATTATAAATGCAGATTAGCATATATTGTCAAATATTTCAAAAATGTAATCCCCTATATTGAAGCCTTTAAATTATATTTTGGCTCGCGCCTCGCGCGTTTTCAACCTTCACTGACCCGCTATTATTGACTCTCTTTCATTTTTTCTCATCTTTTCTTTTTGTTCCTCCTTTTTTTATTTTGTTTAAGAATTCTACCGAGTTTATAGTTTTACATTTGCTGCTTTTCTGTTCTAATATCAATTCATTTATTATTTTTTTTCGCCCGCGCTTTGCGCGCTTTCACCTTCTATTAACCCGCCATTATTGACTCTCATTCATTTTTGTCTCCATAATTTACAAAATTTCTTGATATACCACATTTTTGGTAAAAGATGTATTTTTTCTTTCAATTAAATGTTCTTGTTTGTTGGTTTCTTCAATTTTTATTTTTACACTTCTTCTTTTTGTTGCTCTTGAAAATGTTACATAGAGTTGTCCATGTGCAAATACTGTATTTCGTAGATATATCGCTATCTTTTTTAATGTTTGTCCCTGCTTTATTTATTGTCGTTGCAAATGCGACACGTATTGGAAACTTAAGTCGCCTTTTAAGCTTAAATGGTAGTTCAATATCACTTGGTATGAAATCGATTCTTGGTAGGAAGACAATTTCTCCTCTTGCTGGCCCTGTCATAACCTCCGCATAAATCAGGTTTGGTTTCAGTTCTCTTACGATCAATCTTGTTCCATTGCATAATCCTTTCTTTAAACTTATATTTCTTAAAAGTATTATTGTGACACTCACTTTTAATTTAAGTCGATGAACTGGCATTCCACTTGGTGTCACACTATTTAAAAACTCCGTTGGAAAATTCAAATGTTCCTGTTCTTCTTC
The DNA here is from genome assembly GCF_030848805.1 of Temnothorax longispinosus. Lineage (NCBI taxonomy): Eukaryota > Metazoa > Arthropoda > Insecta > Hymenoptera > Formicidae > Temnothorax > Temnothorax longispinosus. Next base: position 11,594,857 of record NC_092365.1, on the reverse strand, counting down.
ACTCTCAATAGAGTCAATGGAGAGATATTCCTTTTTTTCTTCTTCCACTAAACCTAAAATGTTGTCATTAACTTTAAACGTGTCTTCATTTTTAGGACAAAGGATCGCTCTATCTGGATTCTCCATTATTTTTTCCATATTTATTTTTTCTCCAAAAATCTCTGTAATTAGTGATCCTTTACATAAAAATTCATGTGGAATTTCTATTGTATCTTGTAGTCCATCTGTATTCGTCAAGTTACCCTCTCCTAATTCCATTAGCCAATTTGCAAATTCTCTTTCCTCCCCTGTTCTCATATTTTCCTTGAGCTTAATTTGAATTATTTTCTTCCATATTGGGTTGTGTTTTACAGTTAACTCAATTATGGCTATTCTGTTTGCATGAGCCACTACAGGTAAATTCTGTCTAAAGTCTCCTGCAAAAAGAATTACTTTTGCTGCAAATGGTTTTGTATTCCTAATCAGATCTCTTAATAATTTATCGACTGCTGTTAGAACCTGTTCTACAGTCATGCTTACGTCATCCCATATTATTAATTTCGCAGAGATTAATTCTTTTGCTTCCTGCGTGTTTCCTCTGAAATTTGATTTTGTTCTCTCATCTATTGGTATTGTTAGCTTGAACAGACTGTGATATGTTCTTCCTACCTTTAGAAGTGTTGCTGCTATGCCTGTTGACGCACATGGTAAAACCACCTTGTTTCCTACTCAGATTACACTTAGTAATGTATAAAACAGGTATGTTTTTCCACTTCCAGCAAATCCGTCTATAAAAAATAACCTTTTGACTTGATTCTCATTTTCAATTGCTCGCATTACTAAATCGTACACGTGCTTTTGCTCTGCATTTAATGTCGATAATAAATCTTCTCCTCTACTTCTTTTGTTGTGCCTGTGCCTTATTTGGAGGGCCGGCACTGGGTTCTTCTGATGATCCGCCGAACAGGAGAGTAAAGGACACTTTCGGGAATGTATTCACAGTCACGTTTAATAAACGGATGGATATCTTTATTCACTTATTATTGATTCACAATTACTTAGTCACTACCTTAACTTGTGATTAGCGTGACGATTGACTCGCGGTACGCGCTCGGTATCAGACTGCCCGCCGCTCGTTAGAAGGGCGGGCGTTTTATCGCGCTCGGAATTGCTGACTTAGGTCAGAGGCCTAGCGAGCTGGTGATGTCCAGAATGCCCATATATAGTACGGTCATTACCGAAACTCGTGCTGGCCTTCAAGTCAGCGGTCCTCGTCGCTAGGGTTAGGTTTCTTGCAGGAGGCAACTCGGAGTTGCCAAGTGCAATAACTTATCTCTAATGCGTTGTGCGCTCACAACACTTTCCTCATCTAAATTATATTCTATTTTGGTAATTTTCACTGACTTTGGTTTTGACAATTTGAAGTTTACGCAGCTAGTTCCATTATTTTTCATAATTTTCTTGATATAATTCATAGCTATATAAGCTATATTTTCTGGATTATCCATATTTCTGTGTACATAATCTTCAATCATGGCGTCTTAATATTTATTCCAAAGTGTTGGTACATCTGTAGGTGCACCAAATATGCAAATATAGACAAATAGCTCTCTAATCTGTGCAGGCATTTGACTCTCTTTCGCTTCTTCTAGCGTTTTGTCCCATTGATCGTCTGATTCTATCAAATTTCTTGTTTTTGCCGCATCTTGAACGTCTCATAAAGAACTCCGTTGACAGTTCTCAGATCCTCATAACATTTAGCTCCCACAACATGTAGGAGAAGCAGTCGTAGATAATATTTTTCATCATCTTTTATGTTTATTGTATATAGTCTGGAAATGATCTTTTCCATTCCTTTTTGCGTAGTTTCCATTTTGTTTTTTTCTTTTCATACACATATTGTGACGAAATCTCTGTGTATAATAAATGCCTCACTCTTTCATCATTTTGATTCAATTTAAACCATGCAGTAAGTGTAGTGTCTCTTCTCTGCGCACTTATTGCTGCTTGCTCTTCATTTCTCTCTTTGAAATATGTCATTTGGCGATTAGGCAAATGGGTTAGATTCCGATAACCCCGGCGCCTTAATTTGACGATGGTTTCTGGTAGTACTTTTAATGCTGAACAAAAAATTATATAGATCTTATAAAGCTAACTGCTCTGGTTTTCGAGATATACAGTGTTAAAGTTGGTGAAACTTTAGATTAAGGGCGACCTCACCAATTTCAATGGCCTTGATATATGTTGTCGATATGAAACGAGGTGCCACATGGGTTTACAACTTTTTACGCGTGGAAAGTTGACACATGTACTTTGAAGGCACACTATGTGTCTAGTTTAACAATAGTGAAGCCCCCTGCAGGGGCCTTCCAGGGGCTATTTGGCGCCATTTTGGATCCCTCGGGATCCATTTGGGGCTATTTGGTACGGGTTTTGCGAACCCGGAGTACCCGAGCACATCAGTACCGTAATCTACGGCAGTCCTTAGGGGCTGTTGTGGACCGGGGAGTCCTTTCAGGACTCGCGAGGTAGGCGGCCTCTATAAAAAGTCCGCCCGGCCGGACGGGGCCGTGAGGGACGAGCTTTGCTCCGTTACCCAACCGTCCTATGAAAAGAAAAATCCAGACAGAAAACCGGGGTACCGGCTGCCTTGCTTAGAAACCTGGCTAGCTTCGGCTACCCAGACCCCAACAGCCGGTAGGGCCCTGACTTCAAACGCCCGGTCGGCCGGGACCGTTAAGGAGGAGTTTCTACTCCTCCCGCCGGCCTAAAGGAAGGAAACCTCGAGAAAGAACCACGGGGTTGGGTGGGTTTTTGGATCCCTCGCCCATTGCACGCCGGTGCTCCGGCAGGGCGAGGGATCTTAGGTTCACCCAGGGCCGCCCGGGCCGCTCGGACGTATTCCGAGGTCGGGGCCAAGCGGCCAGGGAGAGAGGACCCACCGGGCCGTTCGGATATCTTCCGGGTAAGGGCCGGCGGCGCGTACAATAGCCCACCGGTTGGCGACTGCAACAGTTGGGGGTTCTTTCTGTGCCCTGTCCTCTCGCAAGCGGCGGGGGCCAGGAATCAAGCTTGCTCGGCCTGGTCTCTTGTTTGCGCGTAGGAGGAGTACGGTGGGGGTTCCCCCTACCCAAAGTCGGCCGGTGGGCGGCAGACTTTAGGCTGGTCGCCCCGGCGGATAAGGCGATGAAGGGGTTGCAGCCTCCTTCGCCCCAACCGTCCGGGGGGCCCCCTGCGTAGCAGCGCCCGCCGCGGTGCCCCGATTGTCGAAGGTCGGGGACCCCCGAAAGCTCACGGGAAGAGGCTTGCCTTGCCCGTGGGTGAGTAAGGGGCCTGGAATCCCGTGCCCCCGATAAAAATTCCGGGGGCTAGTGACATAGCCAGCCCCTCGGGGAAACTCGGGGCCCGGCCAGTCTTTTGGGGCTGGTTGGTGAGGGCATGCCCTGGCTGGCGGAGCCGCAGCGGGTCGGGTTTAGTACCCAGTAATAAGTGCAAATAATTTTAAGAAGAATAATACAAAGAAAGGGGCTTTAAGGGCAAAAAACCCTCTAAAGAGAACAGCGGCCCGAAAAAGAAGTCGGACGTTATCGTACCCACGGACGACAAAAGAGAGGGCTCGGATAAGTTTCCAACGTGGGGGGACCTTGTCTAAAAAAAATTCAGAGTCCATTACCCTGAAAGGGACAGTGCTCGAGCGCAAGCTCGCAGAGGCACAAGTGGAGTTGACGAGATTGCCATCGTCTACAGACGAGATGACGATGGAGGAAGAGAAGACCCAGGCTTCGGCTCCTAAAAGAAATGCTGACGAAACAAAGGGCGTATCTTGCGATGAAAACAAGCGCACAATAGGAAAGAGGGGAAGGTATGTCCCACCAATCCGACGGATAAAAAATTGGCGGCTAAAAGAACAATCCGGGCGGATTGGAAGAAAAAAGATTTGGAAGAGAGAATTCTGACGGCGGCTCAAGTTGTAAAGAGCTTACCAAAAGAAGAGTTGCAATGGCACCCGGGAAGCATCGGGGATAGAGTTCGGGAACTCGACCCAGTGGAACTGAAAGGGAGACATAGGGAGTTCCTGTTCAACCGCCTAAGTCCGTGGGAGGGCGAAGGCGAGGACGAGGAAGAGGACGGTGTAGAGCCAGACGAGGAACGAGAGACCTATGTTACCATTTTATGGGAGGTTATCTCTACTTGACGTGGCAAGTAAGAGATTGTATTTATATGGAAAGGAAATCGTTAAACTGCGGCAAGAAGAAAGAGGTTTGTCAACCAGGTTGGAGAAAAGTGAAAAGAGAGTGAAGAAACTGGAGGAACAATTGTCGGTGGAATGGGCAGCACCTTCTGTCACCACACCGACTCTGATAGAGGTAGATACTCCCTCTGCCTCACGAGTGGAGTTGAGAGACGAGACTGTACAGACGGAAAAGTCTCCTCCAAGAGAAGAGACGGACATGGAGACCAGGCTCACCAGCCTGGAGCGGACTAGCTGAGTATGTAGGTTTTGTTGGGGGAGGTACGCTCTGATAAAACTATAACTTTATACAGGCATTCAGGTGCGCAAGAAATAAAGTACACTAGATTATTATAATTCTTAATTGTGTCGTGAGTCTTTATTATATCAGTAACCGTCATGGACGACAAAGAAACAGTGAAAAGGAAAAGACGCGTATGCATGACTTTACTTCTAATGCCATCTAGTGACTGTAAAAAGGAACCAAATAATCTACCAATCAGAATCAATTTTAACCGATCAATAAAATGTCAAGCTAAATTTGTAACACGCTCCCTAAGGGAAACTGCAGGAACGACGGTGTCCGTTGGGGACACAATGTTGAAGGAGAGTCGCACCACTGTGACCAAGATCGCGGGCGGACGAAGGGGAGTCGTGAATAATGACTTCCTCTTAAAAGACACATTGAGAAGCTCTGCTCCCTCCTCGAACAACGTGGACGGAGCTATAAATAGGAGGATAGGGAAGAAGATAGAGAATCGGGAAACGGTGGCTCCGGTTACCTTCCCGAAGGATGGGAAGAATAGCCGGAAAATCGGCAAAAAGGGCAGAGCGCGGGTGCCGGCTCACCCAAAGATGGCGGCCGTCGGGGTGACGGTGTTGGGGGGGGGGGGAATTCAAATACATACGCTCAAGCCCTGATGTCTGCGAGGGAGAAGATATCTCTCGCGGACATCGGGGTGGAAGGATTAAAGTGCAGGAGGGCCGTCACTGGGGGCCTCTTGTTGGAGGTCCGGCACCGAAAAAAACTAACGGTCTAGCCCCGGTCTCTCCTAATAATTTATTAATTGCTTATAATTATTATCGCATATTTCCTTATTGCTCCGTACCCTGATGTTCTAACACGATATTTTTTATGAACTAAAACCTTCCTAGGGGATTGCTCTATCGAACAGTGAAAACCACAGTCCAAATCCGTCCAAATCCGTCCAAATCCGTCCAGTAGTTTCAGAGAAAATCGCGGACATACATACATACTCGCCGAATACAGAACCTTTTTTTTAAGGCAAATTTTGAGTATCAAGCTAACCTTTTTTATGGATAGAGGATAGAGTATCGTTAAAGGTAGGTTGGTATTGAATTTGGCAAGGATCGATATAAAGGGGTTACCCATTTCTGCTTAAAAAGTGTATAAGTTATATACATGTAACTTTATATAGAGTATCATTAAAAGAAGGTTGGTATTGAATTTGGCGATGATCAGTAAAAGGGTTATTTCGTTATAAAATTTTGAATTTTTTAAGAAATGTCTGTGGTTGCTATAACTTTTGCCAATTTTGAGATATTGGGCTATTTATAATTCTATTATATTCTTCAGTCTTCTATCTTTATTTCATATATAATTCTTTAAGATTTGGTTGATTAGATCTAGCTTTATACGCAATCAAAGGTCTATATGCAAAGTCCCATACATGAACCATGTAGCCTGAAACTCGCAAAGTCAACATTGGTTTGACATTGCGTCAATTGTAAAACCCACTTATGCTACTGACAATAAGCTGACTATCAATTCATAAAAAGGTTAAATTTAAAATTTAAAAAAGTGTGTAAATTAGAAACTTGCACATTGCTTCGCTATCATTACAGATCATTGCTCCTATTTTATTTTGCTCATGAAGCTTCCTCTATGAGGAAGCCAAACTAATAAATACTAATAATTATGCATCATCAAATAAAATAGGTGATCGCGATGATAGCAATCTGTAATGATGAGGAAGCAATGTGCAAGTTTCTAATTTTTTTTTACAAGGGCTATGTTGAACATTATAATCATATTGATATTACTTATTCTTATTCTATATTATAGTGTTGAGATGAAGAGAAACAAAGACAGGCGTCCGACGATATTTTAAAGACTTAATATGTTTTTAAGAATATTTTGAATTATATTACACACACACACACACACACACACACACACACACGCGCGCGCGCACACACACACACACACCTACACCCACACCCACACCCCGCACCTACACCCACACCCACACCCACACCCACACCCACACCCACACCCACACCCACACCCACACCCACACCCACACCCACACCCACACCCACACCCACACCCACACCCACACTCACCACACAAACACACACACACACACACACGAAAATCTCTTGAGATTGCTATGTGAGAATATATCATACCTACTCTATTTTTCGTAGCCAATTTTCGTTTTTGGGAAAGAAATATATATAATATATAATATTTTAATATTTGAATTTTTACAGATAATAAATAAATCTACTTTTTCTTGCCGATTGTTTTGTGCTAATGTGATGCAAAAAGATTATGAAATAATTGAAACTATAATACTGTACGTATAAATTAATTATATGCATGTATGCTGTTTTTTGCCTTTTTCTTAGAATCTTTGTACACAAATTGCCATAGCAATTTATGTGCGAAAGCCCTTACGTCTTTCTAGCGCATGAGTGGACTCACTGAGATATAAGTATGTCATAACGTCTTTCTCGGCTCGCGCCAGCCGAGCGCCAAGCCAGTGCAGGCAGTGTGCACTCTAGTACTTATATCTAATAAACACATGTGACTCATGTTTTCAACAAAAGGAGGAAGATGCAGGGGTACTATTTTCAACTATCTTAAACTCTAACCGACCGTTAATTTTTCAGAATAGCCAATAGAAGTCGGTACATTAAATTCTGAAAAATTAACGGTTGGTTAGAATTAACATTAGAAATACTAATGATTGTGATATGCCGATACATAATTCTTGTTCTATCTTGAAAGATCCATAAAGAAAGAGAAAGTAAGTAAAACATATTATTCTTTTAATCTATATCATTGTGTTTTAATACACAATCTCATTGTTTGAAGGCCCAATTATAGGTTAGGTTATAACAGCAATAAAGTTTTAATTTTTTTTTAAACATTATTCTAAACCAGTTTTAAACCATTATTCTAGACAAAATAATAAATATATCAAAATTAGTACAAAGAAAAGTTTTTACAAATTAATATTTGTTATACTATAATTATATATACAGGGTATCTCTAAAGTCTGACTACGAAATAAGAGGCTTCTCTACTTCGTGAGTCTGACCTAGCTCCCTGGATCTCTGGTCTCGAAAACGGCTTTAGATATGGAAAAATATTTCACATAAAAGTTATAGGATATTAAGCGGGACAGATGATAAAAATATAGACTTGACTTTGAATGATCTTTTCAAGGCCAGGTCAGTATAATTGAAGTTTTCTTAAATAAAATCCCCCATTTTTTATTGCATATTCTTGTAGCCCTTGTGTCGAGACTTTTTCAAAATACTATAATAAAACTCTCTTTAAGGAGGTTGGTCAGCGTCCCCCTGCGGGGCAAGCGGCGCGGCAGGGGGAAAGCATCCACTTTTAAAAAAGGCGTGTGTTACCTGAGTGAATTTCGTTTGTATCGTAAAATTGAAGCCTCTTTTCCGCGATGCCGATTGGCTATCTCGATTGATTGCCGCGCCGCGTAGCTTGCTTCATCCCGTGAGGGACTGTCATCGCGGAGTGTGGCGAGTTTCGTGCGTGTATAGTGCGTCGTGTGTGTCATGATGTGACAGCTCGCGTCGTGTCGCGAGGTTAATCGTCTCGCGATTATTATATAATAGCATAATGTTAAAGCTAAATGGCGCGCGCGAAGCGCGCGCGTCTGTAGTGTCTAGTTATTAATAAATTCACGTTTTTTTTTAACGAAAAAAATTATTTACAATACAATTTATGTATAAACTATCATATTATGATGTTTTTCAAAAATCGTTTTTGACCCAATTATTGTAGAAACAGATGAAGCCAAAATTGGGAAAAGAAAATTTAACAAAGGTCGTACCTTAACAAGATAATGGATATTTGGTGGCATAGAACGTGATAAAAACAAAGTTTTTATTGCCTGTGGAAAACCGGCGTTCTAAAATTCTATTACTATTAATTCGTAAATATATTGCTCCTGAATCAATTATTTATAGTGACTGTTGGCGTGCGTATAATGATCTGAAATGAAAAATAAACATTATATACATCAAACAGTTAATCATTTTAAAAATTTTGTGGATCCTAATACTAAAGTTTATACACAAAACATTGAGAGATTATGGAGAGAAGTACGCGCTAATCTTCCACGTTTCGGTACTCAAGAATATCATTATCAATATTATATTGCCAAATTTTTGTTTAAAAGACTATATATATACGTTTGATGTTTTTTTTTTAAATAATGAGCAAATTATATTCAATAAATAATTAAGGTGATGCTGGAGCCGTCTGTATAACCGACAAAATTACCATTTTCTATATTGTCGACCTATATCTGTCTTTGTATAGACAAGGATATAGACAAGGATAGCACCTAACATTGCACGCATACATACGCACGATCGGCACGATACACATCGACATCATACTTTTATATTACGCTTACCATATTATATTACCAAATCTTGATTTGGGGGGTTTATCGATGTTTTTATTGTTGTGCAATACAGGGGAACTTGTTTTCGCGTTCGTACTAATGGTATATCTCTTATATGAAATACATCTTGGGACGAGCTGACAGCTCGCCGCAACTCGAGACGCCATATTGGGATAAAAGTAGATAAGGAAATCTGTACTTCCGTAATTCTTTCTCGTTTTTTATATAAAATCGGAGTTTCCCTGAATCATTAATGTATGTACTACAATTCTGGAAAAGTATTTTTAATTCTGTCAAATTAATACGACGCTACGTGACGACAAAGAAATGCCGTAATAATCGGTAAAACAGACGGCTCCAGCATCACCTTAATTCGACATATTAATATTTTATTTTATTTTTAATCACTCTATATATATTTACCAAGTATTCTCTACTTTATTCAATTATTATTAATATATTTATATGTTATTTTAATTAAATAGTTAAAATAGCTATCTATATTTTTCAAACTTTTTGATTAATAACTTTTTAATAAACAACGAGCGACGCGTAAAACCTTTTGAAGGTCATTCAGGAGGATAACCTTGACAACATATGTCAAGGTCAAGGTCATCGGGGCTGGGTCCCCTTTTGTCAATATTTGTCTCATCTTGGTGATATCTTTTGCTATGTGGGTAATGATGAGAAAGTAATGTGTAAGTTTCTAATTTTTACTTTTAAGGACACATTTGGCAACAGGACACATTTGAATACATTTTTTTTCTTTTTGACATATTTTTGGCAAAATTAAAAAATAATTAATTATTAGTATTAATTATATATTTCTATAAAAATTTTAAATTTTAATTTTAATATAATTCTATAAGGGCCGGTTGTTCCAACTTGTTGGTCAGCTAACTAATAGTTAAATCATATGTCCATCTTTGTCTAATTTAATGGATAAACAAAGACATTGTTGGCGGGTGATAATTAGAGTTTGTTTCTATATAACGCGGTTTTATTCAGTATAGAATTACAACGATTATGGTTACACGTGGTCAACCATGCGACGCCAGAAAGAGAACTGAACTGAACTATGAGTATCAGAAAATAGAATAGATAGGCGTCGGTAATGTCGCGACAGTTAGTTCGAGTGGAGCCACTTCGTATCTCCAACACCTCCCCTCGAAGTCGTAGGCTCGAGCTAGGTTACTCGCGCAACTCAATCATCCCCAAACCATCCTGGCACTGAATGTGTTTAGGTCCGGTTAATCCCTTGGTTAATATGTCTGCCGGCATATCATTGGTAGACATATACTGAAGCTCAATCGCGCCCGATGCACAATGATCTCGAATAAAATGGTGGCGCAAGTCAATATGTTTGGTTCTTGAATGATGCACGCCAGTGCTGTATACCAAACGCTGTGCTCCCTGGTTGTCGTTGAATAGTATGGTCCCGTCGCATGGCCTTGCTGTGTCGCGTAATAAGTCTTGAAGATAAATCGCCTTTTTGATGGCCTCCGACATGGCCATATACTCGGCCTCTACACTCGATAGCGCTACAGTTCGTTGCTTTCGAGCTTCCCAACATATTGCTGCTCCTGCTAGGATAAATGCGTATCCAGAATATGATCGCCTGTCAACTGTGTTGGCACCCCAGTCTGCGTCAACTACTCCGTACAATGGTATATCTGATTTTTGGTACATCAGACCATGACCCTCGGTGCCCCTCAGGTATCTGAGGATTCTTTTGGCTGCCAGCCAGTGCTCAGTTGAATAGTTCGCATTGAATTGACTCAAGAAATTAACTGCGTACGCGATATCTGGTCTCGTAGATACCGCAAGATACATCAATGCTCCAATGAGACGTTGGAAAGGATATTTCTTCATTATCTTCTCATTAGCTCGTGACGGTTTTGTCAGTTGTACATTTGTATCAACTGGAGTCCTCGCTGGTTTGCAATCTTGCATGCCAAACCGCTCTAAGATAGTTTCAGTGTATTGGCGCTGTGTTAAGACAACACTATAGTCATTCTCGTCTTGTTGGAACTCGATTCCCAGGCAATGATTCACTGGTCCCAAGTCTTTCATCTCAAATGACTCCGCCAAATTCCGCTTCACCTCCTTCATCCAGCTCGGATCGTTGGTTGCGATCACAATATCGTCGACATAAATCGCAATTATCATCACGCAATTTTTCCTCCGCGATGTAAACATACATGGGTCTTGGTCCGTTGGTCGCATACCCATTTGCTTCAGTTTTGACACAAGACGACGATACCATTGCAACCCTGATTGTCGCAATCCATAAAGTGCTTTCTTCAATAAGCACACACTATCTTGATGTGCGTTCAATGCATGTAGCCAACGTTTTGCAGTTCTTACAATATCTTCTTTTTGAGTTATTTCCGCATTTGAACCTACGCGTTTTCCAGCGATGATCTTCGTCAATACCTCGTGCAACTGCTCAGGTACCTCCATGTACACGTCCTCTTCCAGTTCACCATTGAGATAGGCGGTTACCACATCTATTTGATGGATTTGCAACCCCAATTCTGCCGACAATGCCGCCAATAGTCTAATTGAAGTCGATCTTGCCACGGGGGAATAAGTTTCATGAAAATCCTCCCCTGCACGTTGTGAGCAACCCTTTGCTACAAGACGTACTTTCTTCTTTGTGACTAGTCCACTATCTTTGGTACAGAAAACAAATCTACTACCAATCACTTTTTGCTTTTGCGGTCTTGGTACAATTTCCCAAGTGTTGTTACGTATCTGCGCAAGGTATTCATCTTCCATAGCTGTTCTCCAGTCTTCGACGTCGTCGCTTTGCTCCGCTTCTTGCCACGTTGCAGGATCGTGTGTTATTGTTAAGTTACATTCCATAAACGCGTCATCATTGTCTGGAGTCTCACCAGGTAGATCCTCATCATCCGAAACCTCACTATTCTCACCATCGTTTCCGTCATAGCGTCCAGATGATATAGTTTTCTCGGCCTTCCAACCGATCCGGTACGCAATATCATCGGCCTTCCCCTTCCACGTTTCGGTGGTTGAAGCCTCGTTGGTAAAGGAGTAGAGCCTTCCGTTGCCCTTCGTTTAGGTGCTCTAACGATGACATCTCGAGGTACTTCTGTATGATGCCTTTCCTTGATGACATCTTGAGGTCCTTCGGCGTGATGCTCCTCTGCCTCGTCCTCAATCAACTCGTCTTTCCATTCGTGTCCTCTAGTTTCGATTGAGTCGGGTTTCTCGTCCTCAAGAAACTCTTGGTATTCACGATCAAAAGCTGACTCGTTCAAAAATTTCACGTCGCGACTCACGATTACTTTACGCGATTTCGGTAGCCACACGCGATATGCTTTCGATTCATTTGAATATCCTATGAAAATACCCTCCTCTGATCTGGAATCAAATTTTCCTTTTTAGGGATTTTTGTATGACACGAACACTTTCGAACCAAAGATTTGAAAATATATCACCGTAGGTGTTTTCCCTTTCCATAATTTATACGGTATCTGTCCATCCAGCGATTTTGTCACGCACCGATTTCTCACATAGCACGCAGTATTTACCGCCTCTGCCCAAAACACTGGAGAAACATCCGCTTGACGCATCATGCACCTGGCCATTTCGACCAGCGTCCGATTCTTTCTCTCCGCCACGCCGTTTTGTTGGGGGGTATGCGGTGTCGATAATCGCCTCGCGATACCGTTTTACTCCAAGAATTGGTCAAATTCCTTGTTGCAGTATTCTTTTCCATTGTCCGACTGTAATGCTTTTATTTTTCTCCCTGTTAAAGTTTCTGCTGCGGCCTTGTACTTTTTAAACGCACTCAAAACATCGCTTTTGTTTTTCACAAAGATAACCTCGCACCAACGCGACCTATCATCGATAAATGTCACAAAGTATTTTGCGCCCGAATGTGACGCAGTTCTCATCGGTCCACACACATCTGAATGTACTATTTCTAATAAGTTTTTCGTACGACCGCCTTCACTTTTCGGAAATGGATCTCGAGTTTGTTTCTCGCGAATACACACTTCACATGTTGACATTGTTTGATCGATCTTAAGTTTCAAACCATGCACAACTCCGCTTTTCGCCATGTTTTTTAAGTCTCGTTCGTTTAAATGTCCCAACTTGTAATGCCACTCGTCGATCTCACTCTCAGTATGATTCACGGACATCACCACATTCTCTCCTTTTCTCGCCGCATCGTTTTCTTTTATCGGGTTTTTGTCCCTTCGCACATAATACAAATTTCCGATTCTATCTGCTCGAAAAATTATTTCTCCGTGCTCACCGGTCACGGTCGCGCCTTTTTCACGAAAATGTACTTCATATCCGCGATCCGTTATTTTTGACACCGATAACACGTTTGTACGTAAATCCGACACGTAATATACTTTTTCAAAGTTTACATTTGTCTCCTGTTTACCATTACTCACGGCCATTCGCACGTTTCCCGCGCCCGTTATATTCGTTGACTCACTGTTCGCCAAATTCAATGTCTTATACACACTTTCGATTTTCTCGAACTTTGTCTTTTCAGTACACATGTGTGCAGTGCACCCACTGTCCAAGCACCATTCTACACCATTTACGCTCTCGCGATTAAATAATACCGTCTCAACTGTGTTCAGCATCGCCGTGTCCCCGCGCGCTCGTTCCGAACTCACCGATTCATTGTCATTGTCTTCCATCTGTCGTGCACTCACTTGTAAATTCGCAGGATACTTTGCCAGACATTTTTTGGCAATATGACCGGTTTTACCACAACGGAAACATTTAAGTTTTCTTTGACCCGCACTTGCTTGGCTTTCGGTTTTATCATTCCTCGAATCTTCACGACTGTCATGTGGCACACGCGTGTTTTGACGAAACTTTGACCTTCTCGCGTACATAACATTCTGCTCTGTATTGTTGTCGCTCGCTTTTCGCGATTCGTATTCTTCAAGTATTTTCACTCGCAATATCTCGGGATCTGGCAACTCATCTCGCGTCTCAATAGCGCAACGAAAATTTCCAAACGATTCTGGCAAACTGTATAACAATAAGATTGTTAGCACTTCCTCGTTGACTATCAAACCGATCTCTTTTAATCTTGCCACTGCCTCGAAAAATTCCGTAAGGTGGGTTCGTACATTGTCCCCCTCTTTCAATCGTGACAAAATGATTTTCTTCAAGAGTATCGCTTTTCGCGCCGGTCCCTTCGACTGGAATGTCGACTCGATTTTTAGCCATACTTCTCTTGACGTTTCTAGACCACGGATCACGTTCAGCTCCGACGTACTCATCGACAACACGATATCGGCTTTTGTTTTCGCATCTTTATTTGTCCATTCCATCGCATCTGTCCCAGACGACGGCTTCACTTTTGTCCCGTTCACGTAGGCCCATACGTCGTTTTTCACCAGTATAGCCTCCATCTGCATTTTCCACGTATCATAATTTTCGGCAGTTAACGGCTCGATTCTCATAATCGCCGACATTTTAACACCACTTTTACTGTCTTTTATTGTTTTAGTCTTTATCTCGCGATTTCTCTATTTTCGCGTATTGGTTCTCACACGCTAACGGTTTTTCCGTATACGCGGCGCACGGTACACCTTAACCACGTTTTCGCCGAGCTCTTCACTCGCGACTTTTAATCGAACACTCGCGTTTCACGCACCCTGGGCCCATAACCTGTTGGCGGGTGATAATTAGAGTTTGTTTCTATATAACGCGGTTTTATTCAGTATAGAATTACAACGATTATGGTTACACGTGGTCAACCGTGCGACGCCAGAAAGAGAACTGAACTGAACTATGAGTATCAGAAAATAGAATAGATAGGCGTCGGTAATGTCGCGACAGTTAGTTCGAGTGGAGCCACTTCGTATCTCCAACAAACATATATATAATTTAACTATTAGGTAGTTTACCAACAGGTTGGAACACCGGCCCCAAGTAACGTATAAAATTTTACGTAATATTATCTATTATGTGTTATATGTTACATTATCTGTTGTGTAAAACAAAAAGAGTAATAAATTAATTTTGTTCTTTTAGCTGATTTCATTGATACATTTTTGACCAAACTATTTGCAATTACTATTAGTGCTTGAATAAATAAAATAAATATAATTATACGAAGTATGTTTAAGAAAAAGAAAAGAGGGAGAAAGAGGGAGGGGAGGGAGGGAGGGAGAGATAGATAGATAGATAGATAAATATAATTTATTATGCCCAAGCAATGGCTAAAGGGCAAAGATAAAGTACAATACTGTAGTTATAAAAGCGTGTGCATGCTCTTTCTCATAAGGCGAGCAACCAATGATCCAGCATAAAAACAATTAATAGGATACAGAGTATAACGCAATAAAATATAGCCGATTTCAATAATATACACTGTAAAACTAAAAACTAAGGCGCAGCGCAATTTACAAACTAATAACAAGGAAAGAAAGCACTAGAAGCCCTATACCAGAAACTAATGTTATCCAATTTCACGTGCAAGCAAGTTGATATGTCCACGAAGGGAATTAGCGTTAAATTGAGCAATACGGATCAGAGAAGAATTGCATGTTGAATTATGCCAAACGATCGAAGACAAGGGACGAGCAGGTCGGACCCGTCAGACAAGCTTAGCAAGATCAGTGTCAGAATCAATGCGGATAACAGGTTCACCATCGAAATACCTAACACATATCTGGCCATTCTTTACCCAGACATACTTATATGACCTCTCTTTAGCAATACTCTTAGCCCGTTGTAATATGTCATAAGTGCTCTTGGATAACAACTCATTTACATAAATGTTACGATCTGAGTTACCACTGCTACGTCTTTTCTTTTGAGTACACCCTTTGTCTGCTTCCTTGAAATAACCGTATCGCGAACGGCGCTCGAGGCCAAGGTAACAATGCCGAGCCCAAGGTAACAATAACCGAGCTGGAAGATGCAGCAACTGTGGAAGTCGCTGACAATGCCTTTTTATCAGCTCTGACGCCGAGAATATGGCATGACAAGTCCGGAACTTCTAATGCCTCTAACACATTCTTGGCGAGCTCAGATGGAGTAACAGATAACGCCGATGGTAGACTTGATATGATCAACTTATTTCCACCATAAGATCCCTGAAAAGACTGAGCAGATTTCAAGTCATGAATTTCACGAATAAGTTTAGCATTGTCTTGCTCCAATTTAGCAATGCGCTGACTATTCTGACCGTGTCGGCAAGATAATTTAAGTGACTGAGTTTATCACTTAATTCTTTATTAGTACGTTGCCGACTGTCAATAAAAGCAGAAAGCTTAGCATCTAATTTTTTTATCTGCTCAATCAATCCACGCAAAAGGTCGTTGGTAGAGCCATGTACAGTGTCATGAGTAGCGTCATGCGTAGTGAAATGTGAACGTGCACCAGAATGTGAGGCACCAACAATGCCAGACGCAATATCACCCTGATCAGAAGAAGAAGACGTACGGCGTTCATCCCTTGCATGGTGTAACCGGCATATTTAACAGCTGATATTTGCAACAATCACTAGCAGCCTTCGTGCCTATGTAAGATTTGACACAACCCGGATGAAATGATTTACAGCACTCGGTACAAGAATTATATTTACCGGCAATTGATTTAGAACACCTGGCACACGTACGCAGCATAAGTTATCAACAGTCACGTTATAGGCCAAAAAGTAAAAGTCACTTGGCACGCCAATCAAGCAAGCAGTACAACTAGATCACAAGAGATGACGCAGAGATCAAAATAAAAGTCATATCACATCGATCTGCGAGCACAGTGTTACATATAGATCACAAGAGATGTCGCAAAAATCAACCAAAGCAGCCAATCAACAATCACTAGATATCACATGCTCAGAAAATGGCATATAGATAAGATCGGCAACGGTAGGCCCATGCGCAGCATGTGTGACATAAAGACCTGCTAATACCTGCAACAAAATGGCCTGAAGGCAGCTTATGGCAGAAAACAGATGCACTTGAAGCAAGAGCAAAGAGAATAGACACGCAATGATACTCACACACGCACGCACGCACGCACGCACGCACGCACGCACGCACGCACGCACGCCCGCACGCACGCACGCACGCACGCACGCCCGCACGCACGCACGCGCGCACACACACACAGAGAGATTGATTGATTGATTGATTGATTGAGCTTTATTAGCCTCCTCGGCTATTTTTACATAAAATATCATTAAATTAATTCCTTTACATGAGGTACAATATGTTCTCTTAACCTACGTTTGAATGGTTCAATTCATTCGCATTGCTTAATTTCTAACGGTAGGGCGTTATACATATTCAAACCTTCATAAAATAGACTTTTCTGTGCGCTTCTCGTCCTGCTATATTGAATTCTAATATTCTCAGCCTGCCTCGTTTGCCATCCACTCACATCTCCTACTATTTCTATCCTATTACTTAAATGTTTGGCATTATGCCTCTTATACTATCTTAAAAATAAAATTACATACATTGTACATTAGCCTCTGTCTTACATTCATAAACTTAAGAGTTTGCAGCATCAATTCTACCTTTGTATATCGCGAGCATTGCAGTATGACTCTCATGGCACGGTTTTGTGCCACTTGCAGTCGATTCAGTTGCGTTTCACCCATGCCTACTAACATCGTTGCGCAATTCAAAGTGAGGCGCTATGATAGGCTTATACACAGTACATCGAGTGTACACCGATATATCATTTCCTATTCTATTCAGAAAACTCACTTTTTTCCCTATTTTCTTTAACATATAATCACAGTGATTCTCCCAACGGAGTTTACTATCGATCATTACACCCAGATGTTTCGTTATCTCGACACGCTCAATTATAGTTCCATCCAAACTTTTTACTATTATGTCTGTTTTTATTTCTTTCCTTATACTTCTAACTATCATATATTTGGTCTTATCTGCATTCATTTTTAACATATTCACATTCCAAAAATAAATGTTTGTTCCGCCAATAATGTTTTAACAAAAAATAATATATTCCATCGACAGCAATTGGCAAAAAATGTACATATACTTCACGACGTTTCAACCCAGGATTCGGGTCCTTATCAAGTGATCTGACACAACAAAAAGCAACAAGCGCGTGGTCAAATAACAAAGTCAAAAAGTCAAAAATTAATAGTTTAAGAGTTGAAAGTTAAAATTTCCCAAAGTATAAAAAAAGTTCCTTTAAGTCAATGCGAAAAATTCTTAAGGCGCAAAAATTCAATACCTGATGAGAAAACGAGAACCATCGTCGGTACATTCTCAGTACTATTTAGATCGATATATTCTGAGTGAGTTTAATAATTGCAAGAAATTCTCGAAAAATAATCAGGATATTTTCGTTACTAAGGCGGATAAGGGCCAAATCACTGTCATTATGGAAAAATCAGATTACAACAACCGAATGATAGATCTTCTTAATGATGATTCAACGTATAAGAAACTAAAAAAAGATCCCAGTAAACAATTAATCGCAAAACTCAATAAACTAGTTAAATCATAGTACGATAATGACATTATAGATTATACCTACTATCAGTTGAATTGCACTAACGGTAATCTTCCGCGATGCTACGGACTGCCAAAGGTGCATAAAGCGGGCTTTCCTTTGCGTGTTATTGTTTCTTCTGTCGGGAGTCCATTATATAACATAGCCAGTTACCTGCATATGATTTTGGAGGGCACTTTACTGAAACCCGAATCTTACATTAAGGACAGCTAGTCTTTTGCTAAAACTATTAAAAATGTAACGATTAATTCTGACCAAGTTCTCGTTTCCTTGGATGTCACGTCACTATTTACTAACATTCCAAAAGAATTAGTCCTAAAAGGAATTGAAAAACGATGGCATTTTATTTCTCCACACACGAAATTCTCTCTATCGCAATTTCTACACGCTATCGACTTAATATTAAGCTCTACAAGTTTTTGCTTCAATGGGCATTTTTATGAACAAATTTTTGGCAGTCCGATGGGTTCTCCATTTTCTCCCAAAGCTTCCGACATTGTAATGGAGGACTTGGAGAATCATTGCCTCGGTGCACTCGATTTTTAAGTTCAGTTTTTCTGTAGATACGTGGACGATATCTTTGCCATAATACCTAAGTCAAGAGTAAACGACATACTCGATGTGTTTAATAGCTACCACCCACGGTTAAATTTCACCTCCGAATTGGAAAGGAATAATTCTCTCCCGTTTCTCGACACTATAGTTATCAGGGATGGAAATCGACTGATCACGAATTGGTATAGAAAACCTACGTTTTCAGGCCGTTACATCAATTTTTTCTCCAGCCATCCGATTAAATATAAAGTTAATACCATCACGAGTCTTCTTGATCGAGCGATCTTATTGTCTGATGAAAGTTTCCACAAATCCAACATAAATGTGGTTAAAAAAATACTTTTGAACAATTCCTTTCCAATCGATCTCATCGATAAACACATAAACATCAGAATTAAACAACTTCGGCATAGGCGTGACGTGAATAACACCCCTGCTAATTTATTTGATCCAAGGAAATGCGTCGTACTTCCGTATGTCAAAGGTCTTGGCGAAGATATACGTCACACACTTACTAACATTGGCCTCAATACTGTCCATACTGTTCCAAAAAAATTGGACGTCATTATTAAGAGGGGAAAGGACCGTCTCGATAGGAATAATTCCACTGAAGTGGTCTACAGGATAAATTGTAACGATTGCTGTGCATCCCACATTGGGCAAACAAAACGATACTTAAAAACGCGCGTTACGGAACATTTTTAGGATATAAGGAAAGACGACGATAAGCATTCCGTTGTCAGCAAACATCGCGTATCCCATAGTCATGATTTCAAGTGGTCCGAGGTGGAAATTTTGCATAGGGAAAAGAACAGAAAAAAGAGAGAAATCGCAGAAATGTTCTTAATAAAAAAATATTTAGATACAATTAATCTAAAAAAAGACACCGATAACTTGAATCCCATATACGACAACGTCATCTCGAGTGTATAATTGTTTTGTTTCCCTGCTGTTGGGTACTCTGATAACTTTGTAAACGTTTAATATGTACGAAACTGTCAGTTCATTCCTGACTCCCGGCTCGGGAGAATTGCGATCCGTATTGTAACTCGTCAGCATGATACGAAATGCTAACCCTTTGGCGCCGTCGTTGGACATTCTCTGTGTAAATAAGTGCTCTCCCTTTAATTTTCTTGGACTTAAACATCACTTCTATTATTTATTAATTTTCTAGCCTCTCATTTGTGATATTTCTGCCAAAATTTCATAAACACAAGTACTGAGAATGTGCCGACGATGGTTCTCGTTTTCTCATTAGGTATTGAATTTTTGCGCCTTAAGAATTTTTTGCATTGACTTAAAGGAACTTCTTTTATACTTTGGGAAATTTTAACTTTCAACTCTTAAACTATTAATTTTTGACTTATTGACTTTGTTATTTGACCTCGCGCTTGTTATTTTTTGTTTTGTCAGATCACTTGATAAGGACCCGAATCCTGGGTTGAAACGTCGTGAAGTATATGTATATTTTTTGCCAATTGCTGTCGATGGAATATATTATATTCACATTCATCCATTCTTCAAGCATACCGAGCACCATATTTAGTTTTATTTCTAATTCCTCACAACTTTCTCCTGTTATACTTGCGGTCGTATCATCTGCAAATAATCTAAATATACTTCCCTTCGGACAGACTTTAACTATATCATTTATATACAAAATAAACAATAGAGGTCCTAATAGTGATCCCTGTGGCACGCCATATACTGTCTCAATTATTTTAGAACATATACCATTGAATCTAACTTGCTGCTTTCTATTACTTAAATACGATATTATCCATTCCAGTACCACTCCTCTTATTCCATACTGATATAATTATTCCACTAATCTTATCCTATCTATTGTCTCAAACGCTCTCCTGAGATCCAGGAATAACACCCCCACTATTTTTTCTCCTCAATTATCAACTTCCATTTCTCGATAAAACTTTGAATTGCTGTCTCACACGACTGCTTTTTCCTAAATCCCGATTGGTATTCGGTTATTATTTCATTGTCTTCTAGAAATTTATCCAACTGTTTTTTTACAACTAACTCTAATACTTTTTCATATATCGGTAACATATTAATCGGTCTATACTCGCTCGCTTTTTTTGGTTTGTTTACCTTTGGTATCAGTATTATCGTGGATGTTTTCCATCCTTCTGGAAATTTCCTGTCCTAAGCGAATCATTTATTACCCCTACAAACTCATCTTTTATCACAGGTAGCACCATTTTCAGTATATCACTATTTATCACTTCCTCTGTTCCGTTCTTTCGTGGTAGTTCCCTAACAATTTGTTCCAGGTCTCTTGCGCTAATTGGTTCAATTTTTCATAATTCCCTTATTCTCAATTACATAAATAGGTCTCCTACCTGTGCCTTTTATCCCCTTATTACTAATAGATTGCACAATGTTACTAATACTTTTTACATAATATGTATTAAATTTATCAGCTATATTGCATTCTTCCATGTCTTCTAATATTTCAAAATCTACATTATCGATGTTCTCTGAACCCCTTTGCTCACCCTTAATTAATTCTTTCAAATTTTTCCACATCTTTGTAGGATCGTTTCTATTATTATCTACCATATTCTCATAATATTTCTTCTTTTTTGCCCTGATAAGTTTTACTACTGCATTTCTTTCATTTTTGAAATATTCCCAATCCTGCTCCTTACCTGTGCTTATTGCTCTACTGTGAGCCTCATCCCTTCTATCTGCTGCCATTCTAATTTCATCTGAATACCACTTTTTTCTTTCCCATACTTTCGGAATCTTAAACTTTTTCTTAGGTGCTACAGTATTCAATACACTTACTATACTATTAACAAATCTCTCCGCTCTTATACTTATATCTAGCCCCTGACCTTGCTCAGTTCTTTCTTCCATTATTCTAAGAAATTCATCTACATTAAATTTACTATAGTCCCTGCCTCTAAATTCTTTATATTTATTTCTTTTTTTATTCATATTAAATTTTACTTTTAGCCATGCATGATCCGTTATTTTAGGTTTCTCATTCACTTGTACTTTTATTTCCCTATTCAAAAAAAATTAAATCTATCATCGTTCGACTATCTTTTGTAACTCTCGTTGGACAATCAACATACTGCCTCATCCCTAGGCTTTGCATTACCGTTAATAATTTCTTTGTGTAAAATGAATCTACCATTATATCTATATTAAAGTCCCCTATCACTATACAGTCATACTTTATTATTAAATCTTCAACCGTATCTTCCAAAAATCTCACAAAATCGCCATTTGACGCACTCGGCGAATGATACACTACTGCTATCATACCTTTATACAAATTCTCTCTCATTTCTACCACCACGCACCAACAATTTGACACTATTTTTTTCTTATCAACTATTCTAAATTTAATATCATCCCTAACATACAACAGTACTCCTCCTGTGTTTCTATTTTTAGCATCACATCTAACTATACTATACCCCGGTACATTGACCTCACTATCCTCAATTTCTACAGTCAATCTAGTCTCGGATAACGCTAGAATCGCAGGATTCACCCTCTTCATAATCTGATGTTGAATTTCACCCTTATGCGCCAAGAAGCTTTGCGCATTCGTATACCAGAGTAATTCCGCTTCTCCCTGTGGTTGCTATTTTGCATCTTCCCAGCCGGCTCTTTTTTCTCCTCCTCCAATACTTTCTTAAATGTCGGACATTCCGAATCCAACGCCTCGTGTTCAACATTTATCTTCAAGTTGTACGTCTGATTCTTATAGGTACAGTTTACACACCTCTTTTTTGCCATCGTACATTCATTTGCCTTATGATTTCCTGCATATTTATAGCATGTTTCCTGTCTCGTGCAATTCTTGGCAATATGGTAATAGCCCCAGCATTTAAATCATCTTCTAACACTAATATAATTAAATATAGGACACTTTTACCATCCTAAATAATTATCCTAAATTTATTTTTCCTCTGTTTATTAGTGAATTATGAGTGCTTTCATCCACTTCAATTATTACGGATCCTTGCTCAGTATCCTTATTTTTTCCTCTTAATATTTTTTTCACTAGGTGCATACAGGATTCTTCGCCAATTCTATTCTGCTTCTTGATTGTATCTATCAGTTCATCATCCTCCATTTTCATTTCTTCTCCACCAACATTAATTATTTTAATCTTTGGTTTCCTCTTCTGTGGCTCAGAGATCTTGACCTCCTCGCCCATTGCCGCTTGTATCGTCGCCTTTAGCTTATCCTTCTCTTCTTCCGTCTCACATCCTAAGATCACTGTCCCTTTACAACCCTTTCTTAATTTGGTAATTCCTATTTCCATCTTGGTTATATCAATTTTATCTTTAATTGTTTTCTTCGTAATTTCACTCTTTTGTTGTACTTTTGGTTTTATAATCAAGATATTTTCTTCCTTCCTTTCTTTAATCACATCGCTATATTTTCTTGTCGCTCCACCTGATGGTCCATATACCCCTTGCGTCAACATTTTTCTCAATTCTTCTATTTTCTGTTTAATGCCTTCCATCTCCTCACGGACTATTTCTTTTATCATTGACTTGATCTTTTTTTTACATGTTGTCTCATCTTTTAATTCTTTCACTGTTTTTACAAGACAATCTATTTTTCTATCAATATCCCCTGTTCCACTCGAGGCTGCTACTTTATTCCCGCTGGTTGTCGCCGGACTTATTTTTGCAGGTCCCGTTGTTCTTCCTGCTGCTGCCGCCACTGCTTTATTTATATCAGCTACTTTATCACCATCACTAATAATAAACTTTTCGAATGGGCCAGGACACGACACCAATTCGCGGTTTTTATCATAAATTTTGTGCTTAGATACACATCCTGGATGGAAGAAAAACTTAGCGCAGGACTTGCATGCGATTACCTCAGTTTTAATCGACTTTTTACATGCCGAGCATCGATACTCGGCGTATTCCTCATTCATTCCGCTAATATCGGCAGAGACGGTTAATTGACTTGTCACCTTCACACGTCAATTTCACACGTCAGCGTTTTGTGTTCGCCGCCGATGTCTACCTGTCGTACGAGGCTTTGATGACCTCTATACGAAATGCAGTTCTTGTGCCTATGTATCAGCATATTCCGGCTAGATAACACTCATGGCTATCCCCGGTCTATGCAGATATTCTTTACACAACTTTTTAACACTCTCCCTCACTTCTAAACCACTCAAAAATTAACACTTTTACGGAGCGATGTTTCACACGTCTGCTTCTGGTGAGAGAGAGAGAGAGAGAGAGAGAGAGAGAATTATAAGAAAATAAGTTACAATCACTGTAAATACTATGGCAGTACTGGCAATATAATATTGGCAATATTTAATACTCGCAATACTGACAGTATAACGAATATTAGGAATTAACCAGTATTATACTTGCAATACGAAAGTAATACAGTGGTAATTCTAGCAATAAAATATGTTGTACTGCTAGAAATGGTAATAATAACTGTACATTTTTTTAGTAATGATTGACCTCTTGTCTTGACCTTGACCTATGTTGTCAATGACATGATGACTCTGAGTAACTTTTCTTTATACTTTAATCGTCGGCCAACGCTTAATTAAAAGTTATAATCAAAACAAAGTTGTGAAATATACAAGTTTCTGTCAGTGCTAAAAGAAAATAATTTGTTGATATGTGTGTATAGACAGTACACATGTAGGCGAGGGAGGGGCTACCGCTCCACTCCCGTTGGCAGGAATAGTGGAAGTGGACGTTGGTTCGCGTGAAAAGTTGAAAACCTCAACTGTACAATGATAGACTTCGTTTCGCCTTATAAACAAAGGTGGGGGGTTTTTCTCGCTTTTCATGGAAAATACAATGCTATTCAGAGAACCATCCACACGAAGCGATCCGATCCACCCCACTCCGTCCCACTTCTGCTTACAAGGGAAAACGAGGTCTATCATTGTACGGTTCGGGTTTTCAACTTTCCATGCAAACCGAGGTTCACCCCCACCCACCCCTGCCTACATGTGTACTGTCTATACACACATATCAGCAAATTACTTCCTTTAGCACTGACACAGCAAATTACTGACACAAACTGTTGTATTTTTCATTTATATTTGTTCATAATTTTTTAATAAACATTAACGATTCACTACGATTTTCCTTTGTTCATACATGTACTATTTCCTAACGCGAGCGTGAAATGGGCCGCTTTTCGCGCTTGTTTTGAGTGAGCAAAACGATCCATTTCTCCACTAGTTGAAAAATGGAGCCATTTCTCAGAAATTGTAAAACAAGCGCGAAAAGCGGCCTGTTTCACGCTCTTGTTAGGAAAAATAGTATGAACAACTCGTGGGAAGAGTGGTCGAGCCCAAATAAGTGTGATGGTCAACTTCACACTCATTCAGAATCGACCTGCACTTTTCTCACTAGTTGTACAATATACTATTTCCACATTCATATTGGTCGTATATGCCTTTTAATACTTAAAATAACTGCTATGTTTTTTAAACTTCTTTTGTTAATAATTTTTTAATAAAGAACGAGCGACAGCTAAAACCTTTTGAAGATTATTCAGGAGAGTATTCTCTACAATATATATGAAGAAGGTCATTGAGGGGGAATTCGTAAGGGTAAATATTTACCCTACATTTTTAATCATATTTTTATTATATTTGATTTCAACGATTGATAATCTAATATTTATAATTATCAAAAAATAATATATTAACCCAATTGTCTTTGAACCAGTGTTTTATATAAACACTGATTCAAAGAAGCATAAAATTTTTAATAAAGTATTTATAAAAATTCGAACGTACATATTTGATCAATAAATTTTTTTTATTTACTTGAGTCGACCAAATAAAAACAAAAAAAAATATTATAGTTTGCGGCAATTTCATGTTGATCTTTCATCTCTTCGCCGATCGGTCGCCGTTGCAGCCATTTAGCGGTATTCGCAGTGCAATCGGAGAAAGAACAACAGACTCGACAAAAACGATCTGAAATGCAAATGTGCAGCCGGCCTTTTTGTCGGGCGGATCACAAAAGATTCGCGATTTCCGATTCAAATGCGGGTTGTCACCATTCCTGCGCGCGCATGTGTATTCGAAGATAAAAGACAGTACAATGGCTGCGGGATAGCTAGACGATCCTTAGTTACAACATTGGAACGAGATTCTTTGTGAATTTTAAAATGAGAGAACGCAGAACCAAATTAGATATAAGTAAAACGATAAAGGAAAATGTTAAAAATAAGCTATTTTTGGTTCACTGACGAAACCTTAACTAATCATTGAAAACTATTTTCGAGATTTTCTAGAAACTGAAAATAACAATTATTTGTTTGCTAGGTTCGAAAAAAGTTATGAAAATCAGGATTTATTATATTATCGATTGTTGAAATGATCATGTAAAGTGTTTTAAGCTTTATACCTTATGGCATGTCTTTAAGATAAAATTAATTGCACATTTGTTGAACATGTGTTGGAAGGTGAGTAGTAAATGTAGAGAAGATTATTTTCTCATTTATACAATGTTTATGTGCTGTAGGTACATACATGCAGAGAGATCCGGAAGAATCCAACAATGTGATAGCATTCTTCTCCTAGTTAGGATTCATGTCATCTTATGAGAAACATATACTTTTATATTTTTATTGATAAATCTAAACTGATTTATTTAGCATAACTGATTATACGTGCACTTGCAAAGTAGACCTGCGTGTGGTGATTGCTGCTTTCACATTACGATAATTATTTGATATTTTGGATTTGCTTAGAATCAACTATCTGTTAAAGTTCTTGTAAAATACTTGAATACATTTTTTACAAACAAAATCTACTAAAGTTCTGATGATAGCGACGAATGTGAGTAAAGCAAAGAAGAATGAGACAGAGAGGAAAAGGGGAAAATGGGAATAAATAGGTAGAGAAGAAGAGAGACAGAAACGGAGAGCTAAAAATGGAGAAAGAAAAAAAGTGTGCGCGTCTGCATGCAAGCAGCAAACACACACACACACACACACACACACACACACACACACACACACACACACACACACACACACACACACACACACACATGGGACCAAATTTCCTCACGTCCTTGTTCGTGGATCTGGATTCAGCTAAGAGAGGAAAAATGCACATTTTTCATATTATCCATATATCTCTACAATACACACACACACACACACATATATATTATGGAAATCAAATTCTTTACATTTACCACTCATCTTTCAACACAAAAATGTGCAGTTGATTTTATTTTAATGACATATCAAGGTATAAAATTAAGAAAAAAAAATCATTTTAACGACTATTTCAACAATTGATAATAAATCTCGGTTTTTATAACTTTCCCCAGACTTGGTGGACAAATAAATGTTATTTTCTGTTTCTAGAAAATCTCAACAACACAGTTTCCAATGATTGCTTAAAGTTTCGCAGTAGGCAAAAATAGCTTGTTTTTTTAAAGTCTCAAAGTCCTGAGCAGAACAAGTAGCGATGATTGAAATGACATTAAAGTGATTCTTTTAATAATCAATTTGGAATCATTTTGACGTCATTATGACTTCTTG
Organism: Temnothorax longispinosus; assembly: GCF_030848805.1. NCBI lineage: Eukaryota > Metazoa > Arthropoda > Insecta > Hymenoptera > Formicidae > Temnothorax > Temnothorax longispinosus. The sequence goes on along the minus strand of NC_092365.1, from coordinate 11,567,341 downwards.
TTTTGCTTGAGGTGTGCAATAGTTTTCAATTGTCAAATTATAAGCACTATTAAACATATGATAGAAGATATGAGATTCTTGTATAGAAATTATTACTATTACAAATTATTATTGTCACGTACATACAGGGTGTTTTTAATATTATGTCAGAGATTTTAAGGGCGTATTCTAGGGATCAAAACAAGAAAAAAAGTTCCTGTAAACATGGGTCTAAAAATGCTTTCTCTCCGAATTATAGGGCCAGTTTCACCAATGTCGATTAATTGTATAACTTTCGATTAAACTCACTCTTCATCTCTTTCTGTTTCCCTTAGAAGAGTGAGTTTAATCGAAGGTTACAGTTAATCAGAGATAATGAAACCGGGTCATTCCCCCCTAAAATCGAGGAAAAAAGATTGTTGAAATTTTTTATAGCGTAATAATTAATAGTATTTTTGAACCCATGTTTATAGAAACTTTTTTTCTTATTTTGACCTCTAGAATACGCCCTTAAAATCTCTGACATAGTTTTAGAAACACCCTGTATATGTGCATACGTGCGCGCGTACACGATAATGTGTTACAGTATATGTTTTTTATATACAAATCGTATACATGGTTAATTTTGTATTTTTTTTTAAGAGGAATGTATAATTATGATAGATTCAACCGTGCAGCTTTATTTTTTTGCTTAGGATAGCTACCTTTTCAAAAATCTTAAATAAGAGGCAAGTGACTCATTGTTTTATAAAGATATATCTCTTAATTATTTTTACAACTGGTACCTTGTTTTTTAATTTAGGCGAGTATTTTGCGAGAAATCGCATTTGGCGGTCATAAGTAAAATCAGAAAATTCACAATTCATAGAAAAATTTGGTTTTAAATGTCCAAAATATCTTTCACTAGCCTCTAATATAATAATAAAGTCTTTGTTGTAGATATATCTAATATGATCCAACTTAATTAACTTTTATTAAGCGTGGTTAGGTTAGGTTAGGGTAGATAAGGTTAGATAATACTTTTATTAATAATAATATTAAACTAATTAAGTTAATTTTTATTTCTAGATGTACACCTCCTACTATATTTTCTTCTTGTTGTCCATAACTCTAGAGTAATTAGCCGCGACGATACTTTATTTTTGTATAACATTTAATATTTAAAAAGTGCTTTTTAAAGAATCAGTCTCATATATTATGTTGCCAAAGTTATCGGAAGCTCCTAAATGTGATTCAAGTATCTACATTAAAAACATATTTTTGCAATGATGTTTATTGGCGATATCTGTAAATAAGCTTACCTACGTCTTTCACTCACCGTCTAAAATAGAATCGATTGTGCACCTGTAGATCGCTGATCTGGAGCATACATCGTGAGAAATGATAACAAAGTCCTGCTGCGTTGCTGGCAGAAACCAAGCCACCAGTTCTGTGTCCGGCTGGATGTTCTTTATTACCTCAAATATAGGTTCGCCTGAGGAAATGCAAGATGAGGAAAGCATAGAGCGAAGTATCAAATAGAAAGATATTAACATATTGTTAACGGACTATAAAAGATTCCCGTTCATCACCTCATCAGTGTAACTCTTAAATACACTGCTAAAAAAAATTAGGGGATCACGTTTTGTCAGTAAATTTTTGCCCATTTTTAAACTATAATTACTCAGCGAATAATTAACGTAAAAAAAGTTTAAAGAAAGGTTTTACAGGGCAAACTCTCTACTATAAGGTATTTTGTTCAATTTTTACTCAGGTTAATACTCAAAGGCGTGGTCAATTTTGAATAAGAACATATTTGATAGTTATGAGATATCCAAAATCTTGAAATTTGCAGTCTTCCACCGCCTAACAAAAAAATTAACAAACATAATTATTGATACTATCTCAAAGTACTGACTTTGTCCTTTTAAATGAAAAAAAAAACTTTGTCCTACGTCAATTATTATTTTGCGAGATATCGCAATTTAAAGTAACCCCTGTTTTTTTTTACGATTTCAGCACAATACCGCCGGCATTTGCGTAACTTGATATGCACCACGGGCAGGTTGTTCAGTTGGATTTTGCACATCATGTATGTGTATGTGTATATGTATGTATGGAGTGTATATGTGTATGTGTGTACATGTAGAAGTTTTTTTTAGTAAGAAGTGTTGTCATCTCTTCGCCGTATTACCTCGCGTAATCTTGATCTCATATTGATGCATTTTTTTAGATTAGATTAAGAAATTTTATTCCAAATCTGACGCAAATCTTGCCTTTTCAATCTGATGTAAAAAAATGCATCAATATGAGATCAAGATTGCGCGTGAAACGGCAAAAAAGTGGCAACACTTCTTACTAAAAAAAAACCTCTACATGTACACACATACACATGTACACTCCATGTACACATACATACATCATGTGCAAAATCCGAATGAGCAACCTGCCCGTGGTGCACATCAGGTTACGCAAATGCCGGCGGTATCGTGCTACAATCATAAAAAAAACAGGGGTTACTTTAAATTGCGATATCTCGCTAAATAACTGGCGTAAAATAAAGTTTTTTTTTCATTTGAAAGGGCAAAGTTTATACTTTGAGATGGTATCAATGATTATGTTCGCCAATTTTGTGTTAGGCGGTGGAAGACTGCAAATTTTAAGATTTTGTATATTTTAAATACGTCCTTCAAAGCTGACCACGCCTTTGAATATTAACCTGAGTGACAATTGAATAAAAGCACCTTATAGTAAAGAGTTTGCCCTGTAAAACCTTTTTTTTAACTTTTTTTACATTAATTATTATTCACTAAGTACAGTTTAAATTACAGTTTAAAAATAGGCAAAAATTTAATAACAAAAAGTAATTCCCTAATTTTTTTTAGCAGTGTATTATTTCACAAAAATTTTTAAACACTTAATTTAAAAATCAAATTACATTCACTTAAATAAAAAGCAAAAAATTGAACATAATAAATGAAACAAATATTTAATAATCATATGTGAGAAGTAAACAAGATATCTCGAAAGAAAAATACTAATGCTTGTTTTTTCTAATTTATTACTCAACTTGTAACTTGTATTACATTGTATTTGATTTAATTCTTTTAAGTAATTTTTTTGTTTTGACATTATAAAGTTATGTTAAAATATTAACAATTTGTCTATACAGTGCTGTAGAAATAAAAAACCTATCTAAGGAAGATTAAACGGCTAAAATTTGAGCAAAGAAATTTTAGATGTTAGTTTAAAATTAAAATTTAATAAACATATGTTAAATATATATTTACGTTTCGACCTACTTGGTCTTCTTCAGAACGTTCTAATCGATAAAATTACATTAATAAATTACGCAAAATAGATATAAAAAATTGAGAGAAACAAAACCTTTTCGAGAAGAATTTTATCATTCTTTTCTAACCACCCCTTACACCACAAAAAGGGAACCATATACAGTCTTGTTGATAGAGTAATTTTATTGTCTCATCCGTGCTTTTATAAAAAAAATCTTGAATTAATCGTCAACATATTAATCGACAACGGTTATCCTATTGATTTGATTTTTGCGCAAATCAATCTCAGATTAAGGAAGTTAGTTTTTCTCAAAAAATCATAATCTTTAAGCGACAATAGCAGAATAAACAATGACTCTGAAGAGGAAATAAAAAAATATTTTGTACTCTCTTATATAAATGCTGCAACGGCACGCGAGTGGCTCCTGTAATTGACAGATAGACAGTAGAGTACCGTTGTCTTAATAAGTTGAAATTTATACGAGTCCACAAGAACAGAAACCCGCGATTAATGAATAACAACGTAGTTTATAAGATTCACTCTAAAGACTGATGTGACGCATTTTATGTGGGATAAACCAAAACAGTTACGCACGAGATTAAAAGAACACCAAAACAACATTAAATTAGGTCAAGCTAAGCATTCTGTAATATCGGAGCACATTTTGCAATTCAACCACACATTTGACTGGGACAATACCAGAATTTTAGATTCTGAGCCTCATTACCAAAAACGATTAATTGCGGAAATGATTCACATCAAAGAACAAACCCATGAAATCAATCTTAACAAAGACGCGGAACTATTGGACGAATCGTATTTCGATATTCTTAGTGAACTATCCAATACAGTCAGGACAAAAGCATGAGATTCAAAAACATTTCTATTACTTCTCTCAGTCTCTCACGATACTTCACACAGACGAGACGCCTTTGGCTGATCGAGATTTCTTTTCTTTTTCCTTTTCCTTTCACGTGATACAACCACTTATGTAAGTTTATTACTTTAAATTCAGATTCGACTCAGGTATACAAATAATTTTCTTTTTTGTATTCTTACAGCGATCAATAAGTCGGTTCTCACATTACTTTGGACCTTCTTAAATTTTGGACCTCCAATTTTGAGCTTGTCCAACGACGAAAATTGTTATTAACTCTTTTATTGTAATGCGATTTTTTTTAATTTGACCATCAGTCATTGTCTCTCTCAATCTTTTATATCTATTTTGCGTAATTTATTAATAGAAATCGATTGTTTGTTTCGCCAATAATAATTAAACAAAAAAAGTTTATTACTTTCGACTACAATTGGCAATATGTACAAAGAAACGTTACGACGTTTCGACCCTTCAGATTGGGTCTTTTTCAAGCATTTAGATAATAAAAAAATTTGGTGTTTGGTCGATGAGATAAGATACATAGTCAATAAATGATAAAATCGATACCTGGTAAATTGATCTTTGTCACGAACTTAAACATCTGTATTTACAAAGATTTTACCCGAAATAGTCATAAAATTATCGTTGAAAGAACAATAGTTAATAATCAATACAACAAAAAAGTAATGAGTATATATATGCACTTCGAAGAAAAGCGGCGATACTATACATGCATGAGTCAGTGACATCAGAGAATGCGTTTCATAAGAGGAGTGTGGCCACCGCCAAGAAACGGAGCATGACATAATCGCGGAGCGACGACTAACGCGTGATTACATGTCGGAGGTCAAAAGCGTACTAATTGTTTTCCAGACGTACCCAAGTACACTATAGGTTGTTGCTATATACATGTAATATTCACGTAATATTTATAACGATAAAATCACTTTATCATAAATAGAATTCAAGTTTTCCGTGTCCTTTTTTAAGTTAATCGTATTAGGGTGTTTTTTAATCAGAAACATTTCAGCAATCTCTCTCTTTTTGGTGTTTTCTTCTTTATGGATTGTTTTATTATCTAGATGCTTGAAAAGGACCCAATCCGAAGGGTCGAAACGTCGTAACGTTTCTTCGTAATTTATTAGCGTAATTTTATCGAATAGAACGTTCTGAAGAAGACCAAGTAGATCAAAACGTAAATGTTATTAAAAAAGGTAAAAAAAGGCACCAAGTACATGCATAATATTGTAAATCCAAAAATCCAATCTAAGTGGTAGTAGCTTTACTTCTCCTTAACAAAATTATTATATTACAAAATTGCGTTACCTAACTCAACCCGAATGACATGTATTTCAAAAAAAAGATGTGAAGTTTTTAAATTGCGCCAATTGCAAAGAGAATACAGGTATATATTGTTTTGAAAAATAATTGTTGTGCAACTACTTTAAAAAAATAAAATTCAAGCGGTACATACCTTTGCGTTCCCATTCAAGGGTCTTCCTATTCCAACCCAAGTGGTAGTAGCTTTAATTCTCCTTAACAAAATTATAATAATACAAAGAATTATTTTAATCACAAAGAATTAAACAGTTAACAATACAAAATAAAAATTGTTAATTAAAATAAAATAAATTTTTTTTGTAAAAAACTTGACGCTGCTTTTTTACTCCCGTCGCATTTTTTCCTAAATTATGTATATTCTCTATTTATTGTTTTTTATTCAATCAAGAATTTTAATACTTTATTAAATTTCGAAGTTTCGCAGCGTCAAGTTTTTTCACAAGAAAAATTTTATTTTATTTTGATTAAATATTTTTATATTGTATTGTTAACTCTTTAATTCTTTGCTGTCTTGATATGAGCCAACATACCCCATCCCTACATATGTTTTATTTCAGTCATTGTATTACAATAAATTACTGTTGTTAGTCAAAATAACATCAACGATTTAAAACGGCGAATGCGAGTCGGGCGCGAAACGTGGTGCGCAAATAAAACTAAAAAAACGTGTATTTAAATGTGATGAACGTTTCGGCTCTTTTTTCGAGCCATCTTCAGCATTTATTGATATAAGAAGATTCTATTCCTGCAGAGCTCGAATGCAGAAAGCTCCTTTCTTGAGGAAATGTTGTGACAAGCGAGCTGGTACGCACGGTTATAGTGGACATTTCCACTGTAAAAAGGAAAAATATATTTAGTCAGTCGTTAAAACAGAAAGAGAAAGGAGAGAGATCACCTCAAGGTCTGCAGCAGTCAGATTACAAAAATTGAAAAGTCGCAGTAGGATGAATTCGAAAAGTCGCACATTTCGGAAATTAGAGACAAGTATAAAATAAAGTTTCACGTATGTCGGTTGGAAACGAAATGAGACGGCGGGTCGAAGATTCGTATGTCAAAAACAAGGATTGATAATTATAAACAAAATACACGGCCGGGGAAGGACAAACAAAGTTATAAATTATTTATGACACACAAGTATGCATGGTGTAAACAGTCGGTGTCTGATTGTAAGTTTAAACTAAGACGCTGTTGTCTTATGTATAAAACTTCGGATTGATTTTACCTTACAAACTTTCAATTCTTTCCATCCACGCTTACAGTTTACCATAGAGACTGGAAACAATAAACTCAACTTTTTAGATACCCCACTAATTATTACCCCACTATCGAGGCAAGCTGGCTACAATGCAGCATGTTCGTATTTCACTTATTACAAAGAAACTATACAGTATACAGGATCGTTTCGGGCATAAAAATGTAGAGAAAGGTTCTCTCTATCATATTAGTACTGTTTAATTATGATAATTAATTGTTTAAAAACTTAAATGCCGAAATTGTGAACGGTGCCAACGAGCCCCGGTCTTCCCTAATATCTTTCATGATCAAAAATTCTTACGTTATCCCAATCGAAATCGTGGTCATTCTGAATTCTGTGATCGGTAATCACGGAGTGGATAGAACTGTTTCTATGGATATGATTGCGATGTTCGGATATTCTAGTTTTTAATTGTCTACCAGTCTGCCCCACGTATGATGCGTCGCAATCTCGGCAAAAGATCTTATAGACAACGTTACTCATTGCGGAATCCGGAAGAGCATCCTTCTGAACTTTGATAAAGTTTAATTTATTAACACTGTAGAATGATAATTTTGTGTCTGATTCTCTAAAAATATCTTTAAATTTGACTGAAGATGGAGGAAAAAAAAGGAAACCACGTTTTAGTCACATCGTTGTCAAGTGTATCGTCAGAATTTTGTTATTTAGTTTGTTTAAAAAAGAGACTTTTAAGACGTTCGTGAATTGTATTAAAAATAAAATCTAAAGGGTAATCCTTGTTCAAAAGGATGCTGACAATAAGTTCAAGATTTTTTTCGTGGAATTTTGGATGAGAAAGTAAAAAAGCTCGGTCGATAAGTGCCATGATGGTACCACGCTTTTGAGAGACAGGGTGACAAGAATTGTAATTTAGATATTACAAGAATTTAAATATCGGCCAGAAAAAGTAGGCTTCTGATACCAATCAAATTCAACAAAACCATTGTTATTAATAATGGTGGTATCTAAAAAGTTGAGTTTATTGTTTCCAGTCTCTATGGTAAACTGTAAGCTTGGATGGAAAGAGTTGAAAGTTTGTAAGGTAAAATTAATGTATTTCAAAAAAAGATGTGAAATCTTTAAATTAAATTGCGCCAATTGTAAAGAGAATATGTATATTGCTTTGAAAGATAAATAATTGTTATGCAACTACTTTAAAAAAATAAAACCCAAGTGGTATCTTCGTATTCCTATTCAAGGGTCTTCCTATTCTAAATCCAAGTGATAATAGCTTCTTAATTCTCTTTAACAAATTTTTAATATTACAAAGAATCATTTTAATTACAATGAATTAAAGAAGTAACAGTACAAAATAAAAATATTTAATTAAAACAAAATAAATAAATTTTTCTTGTAAAAAAACTTGGCGCTGTTTTTTTACTCCTGTCGCATTCTTCCCTAAATTATGCTTATTGTTTTTTATTAAATCGAAAATCTTAGTACTAATGTTTAAATTTTAATGTTTAAATTTCAAAGTCTAGCAGCGCCAAGTTTTTTACAAGAAAAATTTATTTATTTTGTTTTAATTAAATATTTTTATTTTGTACTGTTACTTCTTTGATTCATTGTAATTAAAATAATTCTTTGTAATATTAAAAATTTGTTAAAGAGAATTAAGAAGCTATTATCACTTGGGTTTAGAATAGGAAGACCCTTGAATAGGAATACGAAGATACCACTTGGGTTTTATTTCTTTAAAGTAGTTGCATAACAATTATTTATCTTTCAAAGCAATATACATATTCTCTTTACAATTGGCGCAATTTAATTTAAAGATTTCACATCTTTTTTTGAAATACATGTCACTTGAGTTAAGTTAGGTAATATATGTACTGTCTTAATTTTTTTTTTAATAAAGATACTACCCACCCACTTTTGGGTTTTTTCGAGGTACAAAGATATTACGTACCATTTGGGTTTTATTAATATTTTTTAATTTAAAATTAATGATACTATTATTTGGTTTTTTTTTTCGAGGTAACAACTACGCGTGTACTTGGCGCCTTTTTTTTACCTTTTTGAAAAAGGTAATTTTGTACTGATATCATGCATTTTGTAGTGTTACGCATTTTAGAAACAGTATATCTTTATCTTACAAACAGTATGTACAGATCGTAAAGCTCTATAAGCCGTATATATTTTGCGATACAAGACATAATCGCAATCTCTAGCTTGAATAATTTAAAATTAATGATACTAGCACTTAGTTTTTCCGAGGTAACCATGCGTGTACTTGGCGCTTTTTTTTACCTTTTTGAAAATACAGATATACATGTATAATGAACATTAATGTAAATATTACAATGCTGTGTTTGGGATAAATTAAAATAGTGGTTTGATTTTCATGAGAAAAGAATGGACGTCGACATAAAAATCAAGCTAAAAATTGCATTTAAATCTTACCACTGAATGAAAATATACATTTAAATTTTGATATAATAATTGTGTAGAGTACACATACATTAGTGATGTTTGCAAAAGCGCATCTTTTATGCGTTTTTTCTTTAAACGGCGAAACTTCCACTTTTCGCTTAACTCGAATTTCTCTACCAACATTGGGTTGTCGTAATACATTGCTCTGTAAAGAATTTTGACTTCTGGTCGTTATTCCTTTCCTCAAAGTTGCAGTGCTGTTTTGTCGATTTTGTCCGAGTAATACCTTCGGTGGTGCCATTTTTCAGATATGACGAAACTTTAGTTCCTTATCTAATTGCTATAATTCACAAACATACATATAATTAATTTATATATATTATACATAGTTTAATTTATATAGTGCATAATATAATACGGAATGTTTAAGAAATAAATTGTCAAATTTGAGAAGCATATTCTACTAACAGTAAAAATGAAAAAGTTACAAATTTTTTTAAGTAACATCAAAGAAAAGGGAGACGTAAAAAGAAGGAAGATAAGAGAGATAAGTGATTTCGAAGTACAACAGATAACAGTGAATAAAAGAGACAAGGAGGACATGTAAAAAAATGTATATATGAAATGAAAAGAGAGCATTTTTATCTTTTTCCAACTCTTAAAACTGGAAAAGAATAAAAAATAAGTTGAACCGATAATAATAACTTACGATAATTCCTTCACGCGTAAACGGGATTGATCTCCTCGGCATCAGCTCCCTGCCGTCAATATATACCTGTGAACAGGCTCCTTGATCTCCTCGGTATCAGCTCTCTGCTGTCAATATATAATACCTCTACAAAGTAAAAATGGATTGTATAATCAGAATACTAGCAACGTGCACAACTTCATTTAAAGTTATAATTGGGTACAACATTCATCGCACGATACTGTTATAATTGCAAATCGGAAACGTACCTCGAGTCCAGCTCTTCTGCGATCAACGAAGTCAGGATCGAACGTGTCAGTCGTCACTTTTTGCCAATCGTAGAGAACCTTCTTTTCCGGCAGCGGTGGTAACACAATGTAGGGATACGAAATCTCCAGATAAGCACGAAGCAATTCAATTTAGTATATCGCCGGCACGATTACGGTGTTACTGCCGTTTCGCGTACGCGCGTATGCGCGCGTTGTCGCACCTTATACCTCGCGACAGCGTGCGGCTCGTGCAAACGTTAACGCGCGGCCGCAATCGCGCGGCAGAAACGCCTCGTGTGAACAAGCTCCTTAATCTCAGTATCAGCTCCCTGCCGTCAATCACGTAAACGTAGTAAACAGTAAATAAAATAAGTATAACAGTAATATATAGAAAGAATAAGATAATTATAGGATAATTACATAAAACAATTACCTTGAATTAATCGTCGCGTCGCGTAAAGAGTCACGGTCGGTCTCGCTCCGCGCGTACTGCCGTGTCTCTCGAGAATAGGTTATAACTGATAAACTGACTGACAGCGCGCTAAACGAACGCACTGTCTGCACTGCACTGCACTGCGATACTAACGCCGCTAGCCGCCAGTGTCAAAAAAGTGAAAATGACATTTCTCTGTTCTCTGTTTGTTACATGTATATGTTATAAAGACGTCAGCGTTAGGAGTATCTTAATTATAAAATTTTCACATTTGGACTTTGCGTCGCAATATCTCCGCTCGTAGGGCACGTAGCGGAATATTATAAAAGAAACCCCCCCCCCTTATATTGAACTCCAAGCTATCGATCAACCCTACTTAGAACTTGATCCGTTCACTCGTTATCGAGATCTCAACATCTCGTATACTCGCAACCCGTCGCGTCGCGTAAAAAAGTCACGGTACGGTCTCGCTTCGCGTGTACTTGGCGCGAGACACTACCGTGTCTCTTGATCCGAAGTTTTATACATAAGACAACAGCGTCTTAGTTTAAACTTACAATCAGACACCGACTGTTTACACCATGCATACTTGTTTATCATAAATAATTTATAACTTTGTTTGTCCTTCCCCGGTCGTGTATTTTGTTTATAATTATCAATCCTTGTTTTTCCATACGAATCTTCGACCCGCCGTCTCATTTCGTTTCCAACCGACATACGTGAAACTTTATTTTATACTTGTCTCTAATTTCCGAAATGTGCGACTTTTCGAATTCATCCTACTGCGACTTTTCAATTTTTGTAATCTGACTGCTGCAGACCTTGAGGTGAGCTCTCTCTTTTCTCTTTCTGTTTTAACGACTGACTAAATATATTTTTCCTTTTTACAGTGGAAATGTCCACTATAACCGTGCGTACCAGCTCGCTTGTCACAACATTTCCTCAAGAAAGGAGCTTTCTGCCTCGAGCTCTGCAGGAATAGAATCTTCTTATATCAATAAATGCTGAAGATAGCTCGAAAGAAGAGCCGAAACGTTCATCACATTTAAATACACGTTTTTTTAGTTTTATTTGCGCACCACGTTTCGCGCCCGACTCGCATTCGCCGTTTTAAATCGTTGACATTTTCACGAATTTTCTAATTATATTATGAAAATAACACGTCGTATAGTAACAGAAACTTTTCTTTTAACTAATGATACGTCACTTTGATTTACTTCTCAAGCTGAAGAATATTAATACGATATTTTGAAACGCTCGAAAATTTACTTGCCATCTCTTAAATCAGTTTTCTCTTTTTCTATTGTAATACTTGTCTGATTAAAATAAAACTTTGGGAAAAGTACCTATGTCATATAAAAGATATTTTGTGATAACTTTTCCATTGTTTTTTTCGCTATAAATGCATAAACGGAACGGAACGCGTTGCCAACTTGCCTCTTGTGCCAACGAACTCCGGTCTCCCCCTACCGCTTGGGTTTTATTTTTTAAAAGTAATTGCACAACAATTATTTTTCAAAACAATATATATATATTTTTTTTGCAATTGGCGCAACTTAAAAATTTCACATCTGTTTTTGAAATACATGTTACTTGGGTTAAGTTAGGTAACGCAATTTTGTGATATATTAATTTTGTTAAGAAAAAGTAAAGCTACTACCACTTAGGTTAAATTTTTGGATTTACACCATTTCGCGTGTACTTGGTGCCTTTTTTTACCTTTTTTGAAAAAGGTAATTTTGTACTGATATCACGCATTTTGTAGTATTAAGCAGGGATCGACAAAAAAATTTCATTTTTTATTTTTTAATTATTTACGAAATTTGCAATAACAACAAATTCAATTTTTATTGAATTAGCAAATTAGTAAATAGTCACAAAAAATTACTAATTACGTAAAAATTTATAATATGTAGGTAAAAGTGAATTACGCATTACTTAAAAAATTGGTAAGTAAACGGCCCAGTTATAGGCACTATTCTAGTTTCCAGCACCGACGCGACGGTACATTTATATTTGTAATAAATAAAGTTTTTGTCAAATATAAAAAAGATTACAAGCAAATTAAAGAGCGTTTTTTACTGTTTATTATTGCACAGACACTTTTTTTTAATGTTTCGTACTTAAATTACCGACAGTGGCTTCCAAACGACATTTCTATGGTGACACAGATGACACATCTCAGTGGTAGCGAATGTCAAACTGCTGATTTTTAGTATTATGGCCGGTATTCATAGTTGGTTCTTATTTTAAGATCGTCTTAAGTAATGTTCCAGTAAGCAAGAAATATTAAGAAACATTTTAACTACATTACAGCAACGTTATTTTAACATTAATGCAATGTAGTTGAAATGTTTCTTGACGTTTCTTGCTTACTGGGGTCTTAAGATGCTAATACGGCTCTGTGATTGGTTAATTGCATCTTAAGATCGTACTTAAGACGGACTTAAGTATAAGATTCGACTATGAATACCGGCCTATTTAAGTATTAAAACGTCATAATGGTTATATGAACATGGTCAGCACGAATCACATTATCGATTAAATAAGTAATAGTTTATGTGTATGTTAGTTTTTCTCTTAAATTCCCGACGCCAAGAAGTGCGTCACGTAATGAAGGTTACGTTTTACTTTTTGGAACAGAGTTTGTAATTTGTTGCATTATCAATTTTGCTTTGTTATTCTAGAAATTGAAGTAGATTTATTGATATTCAAGGAAAATTGTTATTCCGTTTGTTTATAATTAATACTTAAAATATCACAATATCGATAAGTGAAGAAATAATAATTTATGGATGTATATTTTACTTCTTACTATTAGATCATATGTAATATGATACTTACAGCTTCATTCAATTATATATTTTGAAATTATCAATCTTTGTTAAAGCAGAGAATAGTAGAAAGCATAAATACAGAGTATTCTCTGCTTTAACCAAAAGCACAAATTGTTTTCTGCTTAAATTGTGATCTTTTATATTTTTATACCAAAACATTTTTCGAATGAGCCATGTATTTACATTACCAATTATATTTTGAATTGCAAGCAAGAACTATTATTAATTTGTTATACTGAATATAATATATCAATCAGATATTAAAGTTTAAATAACATATATAATATAATATTTAATTAAAATAGATTTAAATAGAAGAATTAAGCGAAATATACTTATATCCATAAATTGTCGTTTTAAATATCATTTCCTTACTTCAGTTCAAAAAGAATAATAGCATAAATAGCGAAAAAAGTAAACAAATAGCCACTAGAAATCCTACAAGATGAAGAAAAACTAAAAAAAAACTCGTAAATTAACTTTATAAAAGTGTGCAAAATGTATTATTTTGTATTGTCTTATTTTATGTAGTTTTTGTATAGAGGTTAACAAAATATACTTTGTGAAACTGTACATATGTCTTATTTTATATTATACGTATGTAGTTTTTGTATAGAAGTTGAATATAATATCTACAAGCTAATTAAACATTGTTTATTACTGCTGAAATATACGCAGGACAATTTAACTCCTTTTCGAATGTGACGTCTCAAAGTGCCGAAAATTGAGCCCGTTGGTGCCATAAAGTGCGGCATGAGCACTTCGATAGTGCCAAAAACGCTGGCAGTAACAAACATTATGAAAATAATTATTTATTTATTAGAACTGAATGATTTAACTAAAAATATGAATCTTACTCTCAGAAAGCTTTAATGCACGTGTTAAAATAGTTCGTTTTGTGTTTAACAATATATCGCGTTTATAAATAATAAAAAATCAGGGCCGCTGCTATAAAGGTGCCTATAACTGGGCCGTTTACCTTAATTCGTCAAAAAAAAATTTCTAGTTTACGTAAAAATGAGTATACTATTTAGGTAAAAATAATTTTTTTTAATTGGTAATTAGTAAAAATAAATTTTTTAAATACTATTTAAATAATTAATAGTTTGTCAAAAATAACTTACTACTTATTTGAAAATTAATAATTAGTGGAAAATAATTATTAATTTTATTGATATATAATATATATATATATATATATATATATATATAGACTAGATTTTTCGTTCGCGCTTCGCTATATAAATCAATTATAGCACCTCACTTTGCGTACTGTGCAACGCTATTAATTGGGATGGGTGAAACATTACTGAATAGGCTACAAGTTGCGCAAAATCGGGCTATGAGGGTTGTACTTCAATGTGATCGACGTACTAAGGTAGACCAGATGCTGCAAGCACTCCAGTTTATGAATATAAAACAGAGATTATTATATAATGTATGTATTTTTATTTTTAAAATAATAAGAGGAATAATGCCTAGACAATTAGGTACCAAAATAGAAAGAGTAGGTAATGTGAGTAATAGACAAACAAGACAGGCTGAGAATATTGTGGTGCGGTTTCGTAGAACGAGGGGCGGGCAAAAGAGTCTGTTTTATGAAGGTCTGAATATGTACAACGCCCTACCGTTAGATATAAGACAATGCAAGAGAATCGAACAATTTAAGCGGAATTTAAAAGAATATATTGTACCTCGTGTATAGAAATTATTGTAAGATCATGTGCTGTAAAAATAGCCGAGAAGGCTAATAAAACTCAATTCTCTCTCTCTCTCTCTCTCCCTCCCTCTCTCTCTCTCTCTCTCTCTCTCTCTCTCTCTCTCTCTCTCTCTCTCTCTCTCTCTCTCTCTCTCTCTCTCTCTCTGGTGAGTACAGCGTGCACGTCCGTTCTGTTGCTCCTGCTTTAACCGAACATATCTCTGCCGCAAGCTGCCTTCGGGCAATTCTTGTTACAGAATTGAGCAGGCTTTTTGTTGCTTGTGCGGATTAACACTGCATCTTTTCTCTCTTGCCACTGCTGTCCCGGATATCCTGAGCGAAAGTTTTTCTTTCTTTCCAACCTCACTTTCGCCACATCGATCTGGATCGACGTATGGACTCTCGCTGCGCATGCTCCTGCTTTCTGCTGCCTCATCTCCGCGCTGTCCTGTTTTTCGCACCTGCTCTACGCACGAGTTACCATCTGTTGGCTTCCGCACGTGCTATTGCCTGTTACCATCTGCGGCTTGAGCGTATTACCATCTGCTTCCTACTGGATTGCCACACTGCGCTTCTCTTATGTTCGATACTGAATTAGCATAACGTGTCACCTATGCAGTGTTTCAAGTGTAAGAAGCCGATTGCGACAGCTTCGGTTGCATGCGACTGCAACAAAGTGTTCCACCCCGGCTGTATCAGGTCGTATTCCTTGACTAGATACGCCGATCATTGCTGCAAGGCCTTAGCGGCGTCGCCGGAATTGCCGCTTACGCCGCTCGACAAGTGTGCGGTATCCCTTGATCCAATGGAACTTGCCTCTCCTTCGAGCACTCAATCACAGACTCATGCGCTGCTACAGTCGATCTTGTCCAAGCTCGAAGAATCTGAAAAGAGACTTACTGCCAGGCTCGACGAATCGGACGGGAGAATCACCGCCAGGTTGGACGAGTCAGACAGGAAGATCACTGCCTTCATCAGCCACCAGGAGTCCGTGAATGCTGATGTTGAGCGAAAGTTGAATCAGATACCCGATGTTCTGAGAGTCATGGCGGATCACGGTGATCGTATTGCGGAGTTGGAGGCTCGTGGTGGACTATTGGTCGGCTCTCAGCTTACCGATCGCCTGTCGTCCACTGCATCGCGGGTCTCTCGAACGTCGGATATTATTATTTCTGGCATTCCAAGCATTTTTACTGATGCGCCTGATGTGCTCGTTGCTGAGGTTTTTCGTGCGCTTGACGTTTTTCAGCTGGCTTTCGACGTTCTTGAGACTCGTGATGTGGCGCGTAGGAATGCGTCCGTGGCTCGCGACGGGGCCCTGGCCTCCGTTTTTGCCTCTGATCTTCGTGCCGACTCCGCTGGACGCACGAGATCTATTATAGTTGCACTCAAGTCGCGAGAGATTTCGGAATACATTCTGCGGGTTATGCGCCGTAAGCGCCGTCTTACCGTCAGCGATGTTTTCTCTAGAAGTATTTCCGGGCATATCTATGTCAACGAACTTCTTCCTACTGACACTTACAACTTGTTGCATCAGACGAGAGTTAGGGCTAGGCAAATGGCCTACAAATATGTATGGAGTAGGGATGGTCAGATTTTTGTCCGTAAGGACAATGGTCTGCCTCCAATCTTAATAGCCTCGGAGGCTGATCTTGTGCAGCTTCACTGATCTGTGGCGGCAGATGTGGTTCCTTCTGCTTCGCGTTGTCTTAGGATTGCATGCTTCAATGCCTGCTCCCTTCCTGCCCATCTAGAGTCAGTCCAGGCTTTCATAGCGTCAAACTTTTTTCACATCATCTCGATTTCAGAGACCTGGCTGCACTCGCATATTTCTGATGACCTAGTTCGCATCCCAGGATATTACTTGCTTCGTGCTGATAGAGAGGGCAGGGAGGGGGGAGGTGTTGCTTGCTATGTCCACGACTCGCTGCGCGCGCGTGTTTTGGCGGTGTCGCCTCCGTCCTTCTCTAATGAACCTGAATATCTTGTTCTCGACGTTCGAGGCGATGCATGCGAGCCTCTCCTTTTTACTACGATGTATCGCAGACCGAAAGGTAAAAACCTTAGTAAATATGTTGACACTCTATCTTCGGTTGTGCACAACTACAGGAATATCATTATTTCGGGCGACTTAAACTGTAATCTCCTTGCCTCAACATATGAACCCAATCACCTCAGAGACATTGTCACGCAATTGTCGCTCCACATAGTGGAGTCGCAATCGACCTATCATACTCCTTCTTCCGACTCATGGCTTGACGTTTTCATCGTCGACAGTCTTAACAAGGTCTTATCGTTTCGTAAGTCGGATGCACCTTTCATCAATGGTCATGACCTTATTGAGTTGACGTATTCGTTTGTGGTTCCGTCCATTGCGAGGCGTACTCTGATTCGCCGGAACTATAAAGAGTTTGATGAGCAGAGATTCGTTGAAACTCTCACCTCAACGTTGTCTTCTTCCTTTACTGAGGATTTTGGCGGTGCGGATCTCGACGAGTCTGACCTTGACGGCATCCTGGACACCATAGTCAAAGACTTTATTTCCAGTTTGGACAGGCATGCACCTATTCGAACCTTCTGTGTGACTCGTCCATCTGCGCCTTGGCTCACTGATGTCCTCGCTCGCAAAATTCGGCATCGCAATCGTCTATACAATATTGCTCGAAGATCTGGTAGCGTGCTAGATCTTCATATTTATAGGCAGTACAGGAACGGTCTCACTGAGGATTTGAGAAGAGCCAGAGAGCACTTTAACATGGCGAGATTAAGCACAATTTCTGATCCATCTAAGTTATGGCGTGAGCTTGCTAATCTCGGCCTGGTCGAGTCGCCCCTATCCTCTCCGCTTAATTTCTTTTCACGTGATACTCTCAATGCTCATTATGCCTCTATCTCCAACTGCTTTCCTTCATGTTCCCTGTCTCAATTTTCTGACATTATCTCATCCATAGTGCCGGATGTACCACTTTTTGGTTTTTCCCATATAACCAGTGATGATCTAAGTACTCTTGTCTCCTCATCTTCCGTTTCTCTTGCTACAGGATGCGATCAATTACCACTTTACACCATAGCTTTAGCCCGACCTTCTATTGGCAATCTCCTAACCTCACTATTCAATAGTTGTCTTAAACTCAGTCACTTTCCGCCCCTGTGGAAGCGAGCCATACTTCGCCCACTGTCCAAGGTCAAATCTCCAGCCTCTCCCTCAGACACGAGGCCCATTGCCAACTTGTGCGAGCTCTCCAAACTATTTGAAAAGATTCTACATCGCCAGATTACCGACTTTATTGAAGCTCACCATATTCTGGATAATCGGCAGTCTGGATACCGCAAGCGTTATTCCACCCAGTCAGCCTTACTGCGATTAATCCATGACATAATGTACGCCGTTGACTTAGGCGAGGTGCTTATCCTTGTCCTTTTCGACTTCAGTAAGGCCTTCGACACAGTCTGTCATTTTTTACTACTGACCAAACTCAGGCGATTGGGGTTCTCTGATTCTGCCCTCAAGTTAATCTTTTCCTATCTCACGGGTCGATCCCAGGCCGTTGTTGACCTTGAGGGTGTGCTCTCCGACTGGCTGTCCGTCACATCCGGTGTTCCACAGGGATCCGTCTTGGGTCCTCTCCTTTTCTCTCTTTTCATAAATGATATCGGTGCCTTCCTTAGGTTTACCGAGCGTATTGTATTTGCGGATGACACACAGATTTACCGCAAGACTTCTCTTAGCCAACTTAATGTCGCTTTGCAGCTTGTTGCTCATGACGTAGGTGTCATTTCTGAATT
This sequence comes from Temnothorax longispinosus, assembly GCF_030848805.1. Lineage (NCBI taxonomy): Eukaryota > Metazoa > Arthropoda > Insecta > Hymenoptera > Formicidae > Temnothorax > Temnothorax longispinosus. The sequence continues at coordinate 11,548,531 of NC_092365.1, read as the reverse complement.
CGCAGTGCGCAATGAATTGACTCTCAATCTCAAGAAATCCAAGGTCCTGATTCTTGGAGGTAGGAGTCACGTTAGGCACTTAAATCTCGGTGACTTACCTCTCATATCGGTTAATGGTACTTCCATCCCATTTGTCACTGAGACACGTAACCTTGGGGTCATCATGCGCTCTGATTTATCTTGGGCAAGCCATGTCTCGTACATTTCCAAAAGGGTACATTTTACATTGCATAAACTTAAATTTCACAAAAATTCACTATCATTTAATCTGCGTGTAAAACTTGTGACCACTTTGATCTGGCCTTTGTTAGACTACTGTTCCCTTGTGTACAACGATGTGTCTGACGAGCTCAACACCAAGCTTCAGAGACTTTCAAATTGTGCGGTTCGCTTTGTTTTTAATTTAAGGCGTGACGAACACATCACGCCCTACCGACATCAGCTGGGGTGGCTGACGGTCAAGCATCGACGCCTCTACTTTCTAGGCATCGAAATGTACAAAGTGTCTCACAATATGTCTCCTACCTACATCTCAGAAATCTTCACTAGTCCTGACCCCTCAGTCAGGCGATCATCACGTCTGGCTATACCTCATTCTTTCCATGTTCCTATTCATAGAACCGAAGCATATCACAAGTCCTTCCATCTTGCAGGCGTCTACTTGTGGAATTCGCTTCCTACCGACGTAGTATCTGCAACGTCTATCGCTGTTTTTAAAAATAAACTTTATGACCATCTTTTCTCGCTTGAGCGTAATTCGATCTAGGGTGTCAACTTATTTCATCTTATTTCAACTTATTTCTTGTGCGTTTCTTTAGTTTAAGTCACATTCTTATTTTTATTTTTATTTTTACTTTTTCCTGCGTAATTACATCTGCCACTGTTATACTGTTCTTTTCTTTCTTTTTTATTTTTATTTCTATTTTTATTTTTATTTTTATTGTCACACCTTTGTATTTCTTTACTTGCCTAAAGTCTGTGACTATGGCATAAATAAACCATCAAGAAAGCTATATCTAGAGAGAGAAGAGAGAGAGAGAGATAGAGAGAGAGAGAGAGATGAGAGAGAGAGAGATAGAGAGAGAGAGAGAGAGAGGAGGAGAGAGAGAGAGAGAAAGAGAGAGAAAGAGAGAGAAAAGAGAGAGAGGAGAAAAAAAAAAGTAGATAGAGAAAGAGAAAAGAGAGAGAAAAAAAAAGAAGAGAGTAGAAATCTCTATAGGGAAACAGAGAGCAAGAGATAGAACAAATAGCTAAGATCCTCTTCCCGACTCTGAGAGAAGCTCCCTCTCTTCCTCATAGAGATTAGAGAACTCTCTCGATCGAGACCCCTCGCTCTCTCCCTCTCTCTCTCCACCCCATCTCTCTCCCCTCTCTCTCCCTCTCTCTCCTCTCTCTCTCTCTCTCTCTCTCTCTCTCTCTCTCTCTCTCTCTCTCTAGCTCTCTCTCTATGATAAGCACGGAAATCGCACGCACGCAGCATTCAATCCGGTCGTGATCTTGAGGATCATACTACTCGTGGTAACGCGGGCGCGAGGCCGGTACTTCGAAAGTAATTGTGCAATGGCGCAGCTTTTTTCGACACTTTCCGAGCAGAATATCTGTTAGTATATTCAGAATCACGCTTTGCACTATTAATTGATACAACCGAACGATCTCACTCGACCGTACTTTATCGGGATCATGCTTTTACGACCAATTCTAGCAAAACAAGCAAAAGAACAACGAACTCGAAACGTGCTTTCGATGTCGCGGACCTTGAGCAAATGACGCAGAACGCGGCTCGTCGCGTCGCAAGCGCGGACCAGTGACAACATTTGACGATCGGTAGCGCGCCCTTAGCTTCCGGCGCCGCGGTTGCCGAGTCGCTATCGATATTACTGGCGAGTCGATTTTTTCGAAAACGCGCTTAATTCGAACACCTTACTTATTGACATCATGATGTTTTAAGTATTAACCCTTCGTGTGTAACGTCTTTTTCGGCACCTGTAACGGGTAACGGGTAACGTCGGGTCACTCGTGTCCCACGCCTAAAAAATACTTTAAAGTGTTCTAAAAAAATCTGAAAAAATTTATGTTACCTTATTAACTATCCTACTTTAAGGATCAATCGCTATATTGCCGATTTTTTCATTTGTTTAAACAATATATTTATATAAACAAATAAAAACGTGAAGAATGGGCCATTTTCTTCAAAAAGTCGTAACTTTGGGAAAAATTAATACATTAAAAAAAAAAAGAAATTAAAGTTTAAGAATAGTACTTTAAAGAAAAAATATTAGAAGTATGTATAAATTAATGGGATGCTTAAGTTTTGAGCATCAAAATCACGTTTTGTGAAAGTACGTAAATAGGTACAAATTACAGTAAAATACACATTTTATTCATTTTTAATCAATTTTATTCATGAAAATGTAATCAATCACAATTATTTATTACAAAATTATAAAAAAGTACAAAAATATGAAAAAATTTTATCGAGGCTAAATTATTGTGCACAGTCAAAACATATTATTTATCGATAACTAAGATTAATCTATCAATTCCCAATGAAAGAACATGAATTTTTAGTAAAAAAAACATCCAAATTAAAATAAACATTTTACTCACCTGCTATTTTTAATCAACGTAACGTGTAATGTCGGGTCACTCGTGCACTTTCAAAATTTCGTCTGACTCTCACAACGGCTGTTTACGCACTAGACCGTCGGCGCTTGGGGAGCTAGTAGCTTAGTAGTATACAATTTTTTTCAGTATAGTTTGGTCCCCCCCCCTCCCTTCGAGCTACAGGGGACAGTCACTTTCGCACGAGTGACCCGATGTTACACACGAAGGGTTAATTATAGAAACAAACGGAACATGAGCGACGATTTTTATTCTCAGAATCTCTTTTACTACACAAAATAGGTATACAAAATTTGAAAATTTCAAAGAAATTGGAAAGGGTGCCTATACTTCATATTTACCAAAATTTATTTTGTTAATTGTTATTGCTAATTTCGTGAATAATTAATATTTCCAGACACCATCAAGGTATAAAATCAACGTCTATCATAATAATGGACTTGATTTAACTAATATTTTAGCATAATTAACTTGCCTACAATATAAATTGCGCTACAGGTCACTTTCTCGTTCTCTTTAACTTGTACAAGACAGCATATATATGTACGTACGTGTGCAATTTTGGATATATCTTCCTTCTTCAACATCTTCTCGGCGTCAGCTTCCTGCGGTCAAATGTATATTGTTGATGATTACTATCATTATTTGGCGACTGTCACTATTCATTTCTAGGTTATAACTACTGAGTGCATTGAACGCGCTGAGCGCACACGTACATACATATATTAAAAACTTATTCGGCCGCGTAATAAATAATCTTCTGGCCGATAAGTCTATATCGACCTAATTTACCTACTAGATCGATAATGCGCGCGCGACTTATCGGAAATCAAGAGCCATCTACCGTTGAAAGTAGTGAAAGTTACGTTTCTCTGATTGAGAAACGGCGACGTATCTTAACGACGTATCTTAATTTAAATTTTCACATTTGTACTTTGCGTCGCAATATTTTCGCTCGTAGGGCACATAAGGGAAAAATAAAAACACTTTTATTATATAAATCGACCCCAAGCTATCGATCAAGCCTACTTAGAACTTGATCCGTTCACTCATTATTGAGATCTCAACATCTCGAGTACTCGTCGCGTCGCGTAAATAAGTCATATCACATCATCATCAAACACATCACGGTCGGTCTCGCTCCGCGCGTAGTTGGCGCGAGACACTATCGTGTCTCTTAATATATAAATATGTTTAATAAATTTTAATTTTAAACTAACATCTAAAATTTCTTTGCTTTGCTGTTATCAAGCGTATGTATCTTGTTTTTATTAAAAAACGTATGTTGCTTTCGACTTACCCTTTACTTTTGTACCAATCAGATTGACTTGTTCATCGTACGAGTGGACGATACGAAGAAATCTTATCCAATTGCATTGACGCTTGTTAAGATTGTAATTGGAGAAGAAGACTTCATCATAGCAGCCGTATTCGCGTCTGATCTAAAAGCATATCGACGATACGTGCGTTGATGTCGAATTCTTTTTCGATATTGTTACATTGATATGTAACAATTGTTGATATGCACATTGATATGTAATACGTAACAATTTATTTCAATGTGTACATAGTGACCCAAATGTGTATAACCAGAGTTGGGTAAGTTAATTTTTTTTAAACTTAATTAAAATTAATTCAGTTTACAAAATTAATTTAGTTACATTGCATGAATAAAAAACTGACTCAATCAAAAATTGCGTTAAGATTAAATTAATTTAAATTAAATTAAAAGTTAATTTTATAAATATTATTTAGATTAAATTAGAATGTCATAATTATTTAAAATTTGATTACTTTAGATAACAAAACAATTATAATATAAATCATCAAATAAATTTATTATTTTATTTTTAAATTAAGTTTATTTAAAATAACAAAGAAATTTAGTTTTTTATATAGGAATGTATTTTTTTCTTTTACTGCAGTTATGAAAAACTAATAATAGATAAAATAATTACATACAGATAAATATAGTGATTTTTACATAAATATTAATAATCATCATTAAACAAAATAAAATTTTAATTAATAAAAAGATGCAAGTAACCTTGTACTCCACTTTGTACATACTGGTCATGCTTGCACGATTTTTTGATAATTACATATAAAAACAAACTACAAATATTTATAAAATACCGATGACCGTTGTGCAAAATAACATACAAAGATATAGCGTTTAGAGATAAAAAAATTTTCAACTTAGGAAAAAAGTTAATAAGTTTAAGTTTATGTGTTTTAAAAATAACTAGTTAAAATGAAAAATTAAGGGAAATCTCGAGGGTCAAAAAATCGATTTTTTCTTTTTTGCATTTTTTAAAAGTACATACTTTGAAGAATTTATAATTCCTAAAGTTGTATAAAAAATTCGGAAAATTACGGAAGTTACAGCCAGCCTATTATTCGAAGTAACGCGCAGGTCAAAATGGGCCTTTCAAAGTTTCGTCATATACGACTGTAGTGTATGGTCTTACAAACGTTAGGCAAAGGTTTTGAAAAATTTTTCAATATTAAAAAAAAATTTAAGAGAGGAGCGCTAACAATGATTAATTAATAAGCTTACAAGTTATTATAGACTAGCAGTTAGTAAACATTTTGGACAGTGTGGAAAACATGAAAAATGCCATGAATGCTACACTTAAGTATTTATGCTCAACTGACGAAGACTTGCAGCTCGCAGCTCGAGTTATGCCCCGCCAGCGTCGAAAATTGGTGCAAATATCGATGCTGCAGGATTATTAGCTACATTTGTTTAAGACTGCATAAGTTAAAGAAGGCTTTCTATATGGACCTGAAATCGTCGATAAAACTGAAACTTACGTGAGTACTAGAAATATTCATATAACTAAATTGTATTTAAAACTTTAAAAGCGTTTTTCTCGAAACGACATATTTCAAACTAGTTCCCGATTTCAGACAAACTAATGAGCCGATCGGCTTTGCTCTGTGACTATATATATTTGTGACATATTTGTAAGAAGTCTCTATTATTGGAGGTAACGAAATAAAAATTCATTAATTTTTTTTTATTTTTAATGTAAAACTGTCGATTTTTGGAGATTAAAAAAATTTTACATACCTTAAAGTAATTGAAGAAATAGTATGATTTTAATAATTCTAGTTCCAACAATAACCGAACATGTGTAGCTTAAGAATCTGTTTTATTTTCTGTCCCATATTATTAAGTGTCCAGATTTTATGGGAACCTTGTGAGCTCGGACATCTTGCGCAAATATTTGTATAACTTATTGTATAATTTATAAATTATTGTATAACTTCCGTAACATTCCTTATTTCTACTTTAAAAAATTCTGAATTATACATAAAATGTGTGTTAATATATGTGTAAAATTTAGAATAAATTGGCTGTATAGTTTCTGAAAAAGAAAATCGAGAAAAAAGCCTCGTTTTTGGCACTCAAAACGGTAATCCCTCCTTAACTTATTTTAAATTAACTAAGCTAGTTAAAAATTATTAAATTTTTTATTTAACTCTCAACTAGTTACTATCGAATCTTATGTATAACATAGGATAAATAAGTATTAACATTTTTTGGTTATTGAATAGAATCTTGTACGTAATAATAATAAACTCTTCATAAAAATTAGAGGAGCACTTAATTTTTCTTTAAAAAATAGGCGAAATTCAAGCAGCTGTAACTTTGTCAAAAATAAAGAAAATTTAAGTTTAAGAAAAGAATTTTAAAGCTTAAAATCTCTACCTTCAAAAGGTTATACTATTATTCTTGAGTTTCTGTGAGTTTGGTAATTTTTAACTACAAGCTGGACAAAATGGAAAATTTTCTTCTCACTTCGTGGGCCTGTCACGTGCCCAAAAAAATCTGCGAATGATATCTTAGTGTGAAAGCTTAAAGTTTTCTCTACAAAATCGTTTTTCAAAAATGTTTTTACAATTTTTTGTTACTGACAAGTAACACTACCCAAGTGTCACTTGCCGATTTTTTTGAGACTGTGCACATATGTAGAACTTCGAAAAATATTTGTGTCGTGTTTTTTTATTTGTGCTCATAAAGCGTTTTAAGAGTATAAACTATACTTGAAATATTGACATTCTCAACCTTATATACATATATAACAACCCTTTAGGTCATGTACGTTATCTTGAATGGTTTTTGCACCAGAATACTATCTCTAGAAGTTTTCAGGGTTGATTAAGTTGATTAAGAATTCTTTTATTGGTCACGTGATGCCATTGGAATCATGATACGTACTTCATGAACAAAGTTTAAATTTCTGTTCTTTGCCAAACCCAGGAATTATCAACGTGGAGGTGACGAGCGAAACTATTCTTCTTTTTCATTTTACAATTTTTATTTTACAATTTTTTATTTTACAATTTTTTATTTTACAATTTTTTTTTAATTTTTTTTCCAAGTTAATCGCATGTATAATAACACACGTCTTAATTCTAGCTCGCCACACTCCGGTCCAGTGCATCGCTGAACAATTTTCGGTTTTCTAGTTGGCATATAATAACATAATTTTCTAGTTTTTTTATAATAAATTCAGCTTAAATTCAAATCATTTTCTTGACATGATATTATTATAAACATCTTATTCAAAGTCTATATTTTCAATTTTTACAGTACAAGTTTAAAAATATTAATTAGAATAAAAATGACAACGCGACAAAGTCAAGCGGTCTCACGAACCGGAGTGTAGCGAATTAAGAACTCGTAAATAAGGGTCGATTCAGGCACAGCCGTGCCGTACCCGTACCGTATCCGTATCGTTAACATTAGACAAGGATAGAGACAACATTAGACAAGGATGGAGACAATAGGTATCCTTGTCTGATGTTTCTGTTTCGTGCACGGTACGGATACGGCACGGCTGTGTCTGCATCGACCTTAAGGTATGTTAAGACATGTGTTATTATACATGCGATTACCTTAAAAAAAATTAAAAAATTGTAAAATAAAAAAAAAGAATAGTTTCGCTCGTAACCTCCACGTTGATAATTCCTGGCAAAGAACAGAAATTTAAACTTTGTTCATGAAGTACGTATCATGATTCCAATGGCATCACGTGACCAATAAAAGAATTCTTAATCAACGACCCTGAAAACTTCTAGAGATAGTATTCTGGTGCAAAAACCATTCAAGATAACGTACATGACCTAAAGGGTTGTTATATATATAAGGTTGAGAATGTCAATATTTCGAGTATAGTTTATACTCTTAAAACGGTTTATAAGCACAAATAAAAAAACACGACACAAATATTTTTCGAAGTTCTACATGTGTGCACAGTTTTAAAAAAATCGGCAAGTGACACTTGGATAGTGTTACTTGTCAGTAACAAAAAATTGTAAAAACATTTTTGAAAAACGATTTTGTAGAGAAAACTTTAAGTTTTCACACTAAGATATCATTCGCAGATTTTTGGGGGGGACGTGACAGGCCCACAAAATGAGAAGAAAATTTTCCATTTTGTCCAACTCGTAGTTAAAAATTATTAAACTCACAGAAACTCAAGAATAATAGTATAACCTTTTGAAGGTAGAGATTTTAAGCTTTAAAATTCTTCTCTTAAACTTATATTTTCTTTATTTTTGAAAAAGTTACAGCTGCTTGAATTTTGCCTATTTTTTAAGAAAAATTAAGTGTTCCTCTAATTTTTGTGAAGAGTTTATTATTATTACGTACAAGATTTTATTCAATAACCAAAAAATGTTAATACTTATTTATCCTATGTTATACATAAGGTTCGATAGTAACTAGTTAAGAGGTAAATAAAAAAGTTAATAACTTTTAACTAGCTTAGTTAATTTAAAATAAGTTAAGGAGGGATTACCGTTTTGAGAGATATTTCAATGAGTTATTTTAGGCTGAGTAGCGTATTTTCACAAACAGAAAATATTTTTAGTTTTGTATAGCCAAAAGTAAAATAAATCAGTGATGTATTAAACGTTATATTTATAAATCTGGTCATCACATCATAATTCTAACTGTGTCTTTAAAATCTTTACTTTAAACGTAATAATTTCCAGTTATGTTAATGTCTTAAAACATTTTTTTGTTTAAACAATAATCAAAATATCTAAATATGTCAGGTCGGGGCTGGTTGTGACGGGGCAGGTTGTTACTGCTGTTCTACTTATAATTTCGACCAACTCTGTCGATGTAACACATAATTTCGGCATAACAGCGGCAGATATTTTAATCTTACGTATGATTTTACCGTTAATCTTTTATTACGTATCAGAACCAGTCAATACAGAACATGAGTTAAATTACATTTATATTATAATCTTGCACTCAACAATGTAAGTGTAATATAACACATATTGTTACATATGTTGTTATTTCTCTTTATTAAATATATTATACTTTAAAAAAACTGGATCTTTCACAACTTAATCCAATACTGTAACAACTTACCCCATATAAGAGGCTGATTGTTACAAATGTCATCGCCTTATAATGTTATTGGTGCAACAAAATGAATTATACTATTTAGTTTAAAAAATAAATTTTGTGTTATATAAGCATGCGACTATTAAAAAATTCTTTTGCGGCTCGTATTCCATTTATTAGTTACGTGTAAAAAAATCTTTAAAAAAGTGTACCAACTAGCCCCGGTCTCCCCTACATGGCCTAAAGGATTGTTATACACAAAGTTGAGAAATCAGTATTTCGAGGATAGTTTCTACTCTTAAAACGCTTTATTAGCACAAATAAAAAAACACGACACAAATATTTTTTGAAGTTCTACATGTGTGCACAGTTTCAAAAAATAAAACGGCAACTGACACTTGGGTAATGTTACTTGTGAGTTATCGCGGATTGAATAAGAAATTTTGACTTTGATTGCTCATATAATTCCGTTAAAAATCATTGTACCGCAATTAAAAAAACAGATTCTTAAAGCTAAAACTTTGCTCTATCGAATGATATAATTGTCAAATTTTTTTAAACACAATGGTAATAAATAAAATCGCCAGTATATAAATAAAAATAAAATCAGAAATTAAGGACCCGACTAGCCAGTTCACATTTTTTCTAACTCACAACGTTTCAACCATAATCTGGTCTTTCTCAAGTGAGATATAATTTAATACGCACCATTAGACATCAAAGATGTTTGGTGTGTCAAAGGAATAAATATGTAAAATTGTAAAAATGTAAAAAAATTAAGGTAAACATTTTCTCCACTATATCCGTACCGTGCCATAGTCAAAGTTACAATGATGTTTATTGTAAAATTGTAAAATTATTGTGACTTTGACTATGGCACGGTACAGATATAGTGGAGAAAATGTTTACTTTAATTTCTTTACATTTTTACAATTTTACATGCATTTTCATTCCTTTGACGCACAAAACATCTTGGCGTTTGCACGATGTGGTTAGGATACAACGTCTGGCGACACATGATGTCTAATATTGCGTATTAAATTATAATATCTTACTTGAGAAGGACCAGATTATGGTTGAAACGTTGTGAGTTAGAATAAATGTGAACTGACCAGTCGGGTCGCTTAATTTCTAATTTAAAATTTTTTTAAATAACATGTCGACATGATGCAAATGGATGAAAGTAATGTAAAAATTAGCGATTTTTCTCTTTTTTATTTTAACTCAGAAAACAGTTGTGTAGAACAACAACATAATATTCCTGTATGCATACAAATTTGATATGTTAATATTACATTTCCAATTTTGGCATAAAATTGCGTTTAAGATTGAATGATGATGAATTAGCACATAATTTAAAGACGAAATACATAAAAATACATAAAAATTACAAAGTAAATTTCTCACAAAAATTAGAGGAACACTTAATTTTTCTTAAAGAATAGGCAAAATTTAAGCAGCTGTAACTTCTTTAAAAATAAATTTAAGTTTAAAAAACGGATTTTAAAGCTTAAAATCTCCACCTTCGAAAAGTGACTATTATTTTATAGTTTCTGTGAGTTTGGTAATTTTTACATATAGAAAACTACAAGCTGGACAAAATGGAAAATTTTCTTCTCACTTTATGGGCCTGTCACGTGTACAAAAAAAATCTGCAAAAATTTTCGACTTCTTAACGTGAAAACTTAAAGTTTTCCCTACAAATTCCTTTTTTTTAAATGTTTCTATATTTTTTGTTGCTGAGTTATCGCAGATTGAATAAGAAATGAGCGACTTTGATTGCTCATAACTCCGTTAAAAATCATCGTACCGCAATTCAAAAAACAGATTCTTAAAGCTAAAACTTTGCTCTATCGAATGGTATAATTGCCAAATTTCTTTAAATAACATGTAGACATGATACAAATAGATGAAGATAATGTAAAAATTAGCAATTTTTCCCTTTTTCATTTTGACCCAGAAAACAATTGTGTAGAACAATACGAATTCTTTGTTTTTTGTACCCTACATTTAAAAAACATTACCGAATCGCTAGGAAACTTTTTTCATGGTGGCCACTATGGTTTTATGGAGCAAGACGTACAAAAAATTGTGAAATTGCTTATGGGGTATGTAAAATTGAATTTTTGGAAACTGTTAGGGGAACAAATAAATCTTACGTATTCTTTATACGTATTTTGAGTTGTAAAATTCAAAAATGCTTATAAAAATTACGTCTGCGGGGAAAACGTAGAAAATGGAAAAAAACGTGAAATCGCTTAACCTTGGAGTACCACACTGGGTATAGCGCACATTTGTTTGTTTTAAAAATAATGTTTCTACAATATAGTGAAAGTTAGTGAATCGAAGTGATATGGTAAATAAACTTTTGTTTTCTCTCTACGATTCCCCATGCTGCGCAGCCTAATTTGTCGTTTAGTAGACGTATGACTACACCCAATAAATAAAGGTGCTAAACACAGTGTAGAGTTCTAGGGTTAAACCTCCAGACGTAATTTTCTCACGTATTTTGAGACCTCCCAAATAGCTGGCTCAAGATTCTGTGACTCAAAATCGTAAGAAAACGAAAATTACGTCTAGAGGTTTAAACAATTTCACGTTTTTTCCCCGTTACAGACGTAATTTTTATAGCTTCGACTTCTTTCTCAAAATACATAAGAATACGTAAGATTTATTTGTTCCCTTAACAGCAAAACCTCAATTTTGCATACCCTTCTTAAGGGGATGGTAACGTTTGAAATTTCAAAAAATTCAATTTTTGGTTTTTTACATATTCTAATAGTGTAATCCTTTAAGAATATTTCCCAGTTTGGTTTTTTGAAAATTAAATTGTGCTCAGGAAAGTTAAAAATGTAAATGCTGGCCGGCAAAGTGTCCAGGTGCAAGTTCGCCTTGTGCTACACTTTTCCCTCATGTCTGAAAGAGGCCAAAGCCGAAAAAATCTGATGTTCTGTGATTATTGCTGCAATGGAAGCTGACCTCGAGACGTCTTTTTATAGCGCGGATAACTTTTGAGCTTCGTACGTATCAATTTTCTAGCTAAAACTAGTATTCTACACTTTAACCGTTTTTCTCGAAATGGCATTTTTCGCTAGTTTTGCCACGATAACTCACGAACGTCTGCAGATATCGACTTGATTTTTTTTTTTAATGAAGAATAACGAATTTTTTTGTAAAACCTATTTTTGCGCACAAAGATTAATTTTTTGTAACTGTTTCAACAACAAATAACTTAAATCTTTAAAAATTTTTTCTTTTTTGGCTGCCATTGTTGTAATCTTGATGTACTTTTTCAGACTTTAGGTTCAGTCTATAGAGGGGGATTTCACCAACAAAATGGCACTAAAAAATTGAAAAATTCCAGTTCGTTTACCAGGAATCATGGCAAGAACAGAGCAGTGCGCAAATCGCGCGGTTGCCTTCAATCATCAAATTTATATTTTTGGGACTTTAACGTCTTGTTTAGTTCCTTAAGAAAGCACTAATAACATGCTTCAAAAGAAAATTATGTCCTATGTTTATTTATTTGTCCACAAACGACATTTGAATTTTACACAATTTACGGCCGTTTAAGGGTTCATATTCCTCAGTAGGTCCAAAAAAGGTCATTTTTGTGAAATTTTTGTGGAAAAAGTAAACAAAATAAATCATTCAATATTTTTGGATTATATTTATGATACTTTTAAGTAGTTATAAAAATTTTTTCAGCCCATTTGGCGAAGCGGGATACTGGGCAACGGCGACCTGTGCGCGGAATATGTTGCTCCATGGCGGAAGTCCTCCAGGTCGTAAAATGTTTCTGAAACATCGAATCAATCAATTTTCCTGTTCAGTACAAGTGTCCCTATAGAGTAGACTACAATCATATCGATATATGCAATATTTAATTTTTTATAAGCAAAAAAGTATCGAAAATTTATAGTAAAAATTAATTTTTTTTTTGAACTGCCGCTATTTTATGAATTTTTATTCAAAATAATTTTTTTTAGTTTACTCTATAGGGACACTTGTACTGAACAGGAAAATCGATTGATTCGATGTTTCAGACACATTTTACGACCTGGAGGACTTCCGCCATGGAGCAACATATTCCGCGCGTTGCCCAGTATCCCGTTTCGCCAAATTATTTAAATGGGCTGAAAAAATGTGTATAACTACTTAAAAGTATCATAAATATAATCCAAAAATATTGAATGATTTTTTTTGTTCACTTTCTCCACAAAAAATTCACAAAAATCACCTATTTTTTAGACCTACTGAGGTATATGGACCCTTAAACCTTACTATTTCCCTTAAACAATTTCATAATTTTTTGTACGTCTTACCCCATAAAACCATAGTGGCCACCATGAACAAAATTTCATAGCTTTTCGGCAATTTTTTTTTTAAATACAGGGTACTTAAAAGTACAAAAAAATGTAAAAAAATTTTATAATCTAATATTATTGATACAGAGTACATCTTATAAATCTACGAGGAATTTAAATTTGCGAAAGATATAACCCTAAAATGATATAACCAATGTGCGAACCTCCATACTATTCAATGTCTTTAACATAATTATTTATTTTTATCATACCTATATATTAACTTCTTTTTCATCACATTTTAGTCAATAAATCGGAGAAAAGGGAGGGAAAAGATTCTCTTTTCTTTTCTCTTCTTCTCTTTTCCTTTGACAATATTAAAAACTAATATATATTTCCCGCTTATTTTTTTAAAGGAAGTATTTTTTTACAGAAAATATATTATAATAAATAAGATATACGCTAAGAAGACTATACATAAGATAAGACCATAAAATACAATATCTGTACAAGGATTAAAATAGGTAACACTAATAAAAAATATTGTAATATTTGCGAAATTATAATTTTTTCGAAAATCATATAGCAATTTTCTTTTTAAAAAGAAAAAGAGAAAGAGAGAATTTAGTTTATATTTAAAATGATGGTGATTATATTTAAAATTAATATATGAGCATAACATTTAATCTTCAAAATAAATAATTTTTAAATATTTTTTATGCATACTATTCTAATTGTAAGATTATTATCTAAAAATGTAGATACAATATTTTTTATTGATGCCATAAAACGATATATTGAATCGTACTCTAGGAGATTAAATAAAAATAAAGTTCTTTTATATAAAATTATATAAAATATTTATAAGAAATATGCGATGCTCGTACTTACATCATTGTCATCAAGAAGGGAATAAAGGTCGATCTTGTCGAACCTAATTGATCCTTGAAACGGATAGATCAGGGTCCCCGATGGTATAAATACATTCGACCATACCGAAATTCTTACGTCTAACGTACTTGAATCATTCTTGAAGAGATTTTTGCAGGATGACTGATCGTTGGTGAGGACCAAGGAAAATTCTTTGGGTATTAATACACAAGTTTCCATAACAGAGACCCGCGTGGAAAGTAATTTAAAGATTTACCACACTATAGCGGTATATATATATATTTATATATATATATATATACTTCCACTTTGCGAATAATTATTTCAAGTACATCCGTAATACCAAGATAGAACGTTTTAGCGGGATAAAATCAAAACACATTTATCACGGTACAGTAGAACACTAGATTTTTAGATAGCGTATCACGTGTCAAACAAAAGGTTCATCATTGATAAATTTCAACATAGGTCGGATAAAACCATACATTCTTTAAAAACGACTTATTTAATTTCTAAGCCTTACCGCGACAATAACTCGTTAATTACACGTTAATTTACGTATTTATCGCGTATCATGTTAAAGCGCGAGATAGCACATATATGTATGCGAGAATTGCGAGCAAACGGAGAGACAGAATTGTTCGTTGTGCAAGGTGCAAGGTCCTCAGCCGACTGGATGGGATTAACCGACTGATCTTGACCTTGCGACGGGTTACCAGCATTTGCTACCGAATGGTTAGCCCTTCCCCTCCTGAAACCACCTTCCCACTCGCCACACCGAGCTCTCGCCGCGATCTGTTTCATCGGCGTAGTCGAGAAATAGCCTTAGGGATATTCGACCGGCCACGACTGGATTTCTCCGTTCTTGATCAGCATTTGCTGTCATGTGATCGAGTCACTGTTAACAACGTCCCGAATGAGATATGAGAAATCTACACTGGTCCCGTAAGAGTAAATATGAGAAATAGACGCGTGAAAAAAACCAGCAATTTCTTCATAACGTTTTTTAATTCTTCATTTAAGTAACTGATTTACATTTGTAAACATATGTAATATTCACATGTAATCGCGAAAAGAAACGTGATTTACCCAGGCAAAGTAAACTCTACGCCAGTGCGATATTTACCCCACCACGTGCACTCGGCGTGAGGGCAACTTGAGTGTGGAGCGAGTGCCGGTTTGTTCAGACCGGCACAAGGAAGCCGGCTGGTAATCCTCCTCGTCTTCTTCGTCATCTTCGTCGTTGTCGTCATCGGTGTCTTCTTCTTCTTCTTCGCTCCTCCACCATCCGCGACGACGTTTCAAAGAACCCACGTGGGTGCCTGCGCACCTGTCGCTCTCTACTCTCCTCTCTCTCGCTCTCTCTCTCCCTCCCTCTCCCTCTCTTTCCTCTTTTTCCTCTCTTTTCCTCTATTCTTTCTCTCTCTCCTCTTCTTCTTCCTTGCTCTTCTTCTTCTTAGAGTGTCTGTTCTTGCCTTCCCTACTCCTTCCAGCAAATAGCTTCCATCGTCTCTTTTTCTCTGTTTTCGTTACGCTACCCTCAGGCCTGTCCTACCGATCTGCTAGCAACTGCTCACTCCCTACCGATCATCTCTTCTCCCTGTGAAGCAAATCTCTCCCGCCCGAGGCACAGAGGATCCTCGTGCTCTCTTTTCCGAGATACTCTCTTTTTATTCTCATTTACCCTTCCTTCATCTCATTTGATTCACATTCGTGTCTACATTTCATCCATACATCTCGACTAAAACCATGAACGGCTCGAATACGCGCAACTGCTGGAAAATTATCATTTGATATTCCGCATCTGAAATTTAAAATTGTATGAAAATACAACAAAAAGTGTATTCATTACATGTTAAATATAGATGTCTGACAATGAGTTTTACAATTGTTGTAAGATTACTTATTTATCAGTGTTGTTTTCAACGATTAAATTTATCTTTTTTAACATTTTATTTAAATTGATTTAATTTTACTATTTTAACCTGTAATTTTGAATGCAACTGATTAAAAACGAAATATTTATTAATGTTACTGTACAATTTTTTAATTGATAAACCTTTAAATGCCAATTTAGTTTTCTTCAACAACTTATAAAACCACTCATTAAATACCTTCTTGAGTCTTGATCAATACGATTTCAGTTGGTGTAATTTACATTTTTCGATGTTCTTGTTCGAAATTATTGCTCCTTAATTTTTCACGTTTTTTTCAGCGAAATCAGGTGTTACGTTTTCATTTTCCATTTTTTTTTTTTTTTAATACCATTAATAATAAAATTTCTTTTCCCCATTACAGATTTTCCTTTGCGCATCTTCTTTTTTATCATAGTTACACCAACTCATAAATTTCTTCGAAACCTGGTCGTAAACCAAAATAATGTGTTCAATGTATAATGTATAGCAAATTTTATTATATATCAACATGCTTTACTTATGAAATCTTTAGCTAATATAAAATTAATTTCTTTATTATCAAATTAAAATATCACGCATACATGAATCGATAATTTATATAAATACGCTCAGCAAGAGTGTATATCATTTCTTATATCTCCTAAACTAGAAAAACAAACGAATGTCTATATGCCTGACTATACGAACCTCCTTACATCTAATGATAAATTAAAAAGCGTTCCCCGCGAAAAACAGTTAAATATGAATTTAATATGGATCTTAATAAAATCTTTATTTTTGAATTTTATTTGATTTAAATTAATACTGAATAATACTGCATTATTATGGTTCATATTTGTTCTATATATAAAACTAAGTAAGAATATAATAAGAAATGCCAATAAAAGTAATTAAATTCAAATATGTTCCTAATATGGATTAAAATTAAATTTAAATAAGATCTTGCTATTAGATTTAACTTGTCCAGGAGCATATATGGATCATATTAATATTTAATAAACATTTAACAAACCTGAGTTCAAATTTTATTTATATTTGGAACAAATAAGGTTTTAATTAACACACAAATTAAATTTTTATTTAATTGAAAGTGTTTCCGTTGACCCATTATATATAAAATTGTAATGCATAAGATTTCAATAAACCTGAGTTATGTTAGTCTTGCGTTGTATAGTCTACTAGGTTAAACGTTTATTATTGAATATATTTTTGTCATTATCAATCACAAATCTATTTATTATGTTTTACTGTCTACACATACATATATTATAATTTTAGTTTTAGTTATGTAGGTTATTGCCCATACAGCACACTTGTCCAAAAGCCAGACATAAGACGTCTAAAAGAGATCTTTTAGACATCTTTTAGATGCCTTACTAAAAGTCGAAAAGACGTCTTATGTCCCGATTTTGGACATGGTGCTGCTGGGGGTTAGCTTTTTAATTATTTTAAATATATCAATATATTTCGTAATTTAGCAATAAGAGCCATCAGGCACAGTTGTTCTTGTGCAATCTACTTTATTACAATTAATTATATAAAGACTTGCATATACGTTTCGACCCTCTCTTTGAGTCATCTTCAGCGTATTACAATAATAAATATAACACCCTTACATCAAACGTGAATTTTACAATCTATTTCATTTCTAATTGATAACGTCGTCACTTAAATTGGAGGTGAATGCAGGCTTCGAAGTACACCCAAGCATCTTTGATAACCGTATTAACGATTTAACGTTTATTTTATTTATTGAACATGTATCATATATACACTACTAAAAAAAAAAAATAGGGAACATTTTTAATATGCTAAAAATTTAGGCAATTTTCAAACCATTGAAACTCGGCGAAAAATCATCGTACACACAAAATTAAAAACGTATTTTAAAGCTTGAAACTTCTTCTTTCAAATGCCTTTTGTCGATTTTAATTACTTTTTTTTTTTTAAAACGGCACTATGATAAAGCTTGATCCGTCAAAATAAAAATTTTTAATGCAAATTTGCTGCGCTACATCTAGCGTGCAAAAAATTGTGGAGAATTCCTATTACTTTTATCTTGTAGTGAGATCTTTTCCCTTTAATTGAAGAGGTTGTGAAGCTTTGTGCGATTTTTTTGGCCGAGTTATCGAGATTTGAATAAAAAGTGGTCACTTTGACTTTGATCGCTTGTAACGCGTGAAAAAATCAACGCACAGTATTCTGCAAAAAAGCATTGGACAGCTGAAATTTAACCTTTTCGAACGCTGTTAGTGTTTTCTTCACCTTACGCTTTCTATCAGGAAATTGAGTTTGAAAAACATGTAAAAGATCACATATTTTTCGTTTTTTCTATAAGTCAGTATATTGTCGCGAAGGAAGGTCCAATCAAAATCCCTACAACAAAGTTTTGTAGTCTGATTATACCTCAATAACAAACAATAACGTTTATCAGCTAAAACAATTTTGTTTCGTGTGCCCATCGCACTTGAAAATGCTGAAAACTAAGAAAATCTCTCTTTAGGAGCTACGCGACCGCGCAGACAGGTCTTAGGTAACATTTTAAAACAATTAGTTCCCAAACGACGCATCAGAGAACATGAGTTGCTTGACAAAAGATGATCCTTTTTCGAGACCTATCGTTCCTCAGAGTTTGTTGCAGAAATCCTGAATCACCTTATATAGTGACAAAATAAAATTCCAGTACGTGCATTTTCAAAAATTTCAATTAATAAATAATTTTGCTTTAAAAAAAAACAAGTAGAATTCGCAGAAATAATAATCTCGAATCAGTATAGTCTTCTTATTTTCTTGTCCTTTTTACCATACTGCCGTCATCTTGGCGACGCCAAGGCGCTTGCTTTAGCCATAATGAAGTTGCTGCATCAATCTCTGGGATTTTAGTTTCTGGCCTTTTATCCAGAATAGCACCTAAAAATGCAATAGTTTTTATATTTTATAAGATTTCTTCAAAAAAAAACTTGCATAAAAATATATAGACGCCAAGTCAATAGAAACAAAAAGTACAAGAAAGAGATTAAGAAAAAATACTAAATCAGTCGAAAATTTTGTCAAAATGCTGAAAGAGACGAATATTAATAAAGACAGTGATCTGCATAACTCTCTTTGTATTGAAATAGCATTGGAAAAGTATAAATTTACAGCCGCTCGAAAATAAGAGAATCTTTTCGGATGCCCAATGTGTTCAAAATAAGTTTCTTCAGCACTTTATATACAGTTTCCTTAGTATTATCTTTAGGACCAATAATTTAACTCACGTAAAAAATCTGAAAAAATATCAATATTTAAGCGAAAGAAATAAATATTAAAAATAAATATATAGAAAATAGAATATAAATATATTTACAATTGCTGCTGTATTATCATCTTTCGATAAAAATTTTTCAAACTTTTCTAATTCTTCCTCTGTTGTCAATGGAAGTGCTGGAAGATTTGCCGGCCTTACTTTTTTTTTTTTTTTTTTTTTTTTTTCATGTGGATGAAGAAGAAAGTGACTTAATCTGCACTGGTCCATAATAACCATGTCTAATTTGTTACTAATTTCTTGGTTTAACACATACATCCTTTTTTCAAAAGCTTTCATATCAAGGGTCTCTTCGGATACACCTATTACACTACCTGTGAGAAAATCAGAACTTAATCTATATATATAAGTACCGTCGTCTGTCTGTATGTATGTATGTCTGTCTGACCGCGAACTACTCATTCGTTAGTGGACCGAATTTTTACCAAAAGTATATGAAGTAGGGGTAGAATTTTAATTGACCGAATCTTAAAGAATTGTATATGAAGTAGGGGTAGAATATATTTTCCGGAAATTGCCATAAAATGTATAATTTTTTGTTACCGATTTTTTTGAAAACCGGTTCAGAAATTTTTCCAATTTATCGGGAAATAATTGACCGAATCTGAAAGAATTATATATGAAATAGGGGTAGAAAGAACTAAAGAATGTAATAGAATTAGAAAAATTGCTAGAAACTGATGTGCAGTTGATAATAAGACATTTACGATAGAATCCCAAGTATTTTGTAACGTGAATTTCTGATGGAGTATCGTAAATAAACGATTCACTAACCATATTAAAAACGATAAGAAATTTTTTATTGTTTTCTATCGTTGGCGGTTATCAGGGTTATTAAGATCTCAAAATCTCGGGTACTTACAATTCGTCCATTCGCGTAAAGATACACAGCGGTCTCGCGCTGCGTGTGTACTTGGCGCGAGGTACTACACAGTTGGAAAATTTGTGTTAAATGTAACATAAATCACATGTTCCAAATGGTACACTCAAATTTTTGTGTTAATTTAACATAATATAAATGTGTTAAATAGTAAACACCGATACTATGTTAAAATATTTCAACAGAAAGAAAATGTTATTCTGATCGTAATTTGAGGTTAATTATGTGTACATAACTTTTATGTTAAAGTTAATTGAGGTTAATTATGTGTACATAACTTTTATGTTAAAGTTAAGATTGTAAGATATAGGGAGCTTTCCAGCAAACGACACAAGTCGACACAAATGTCATTCTATCTTTTTTTTTCCCTTACAGAAAAGTATTACTGACTAAATACTTAAAATCTCAGTGATTTAATACTGTCAATATTTATTTGGGAAATACTGAGAAAATACTGGTAGCGATAAATATTATAGGTAGTGATTAATACTACACAGAACTACTGGTGCTTAGTATTGAATTACTCACCGATATTTCGATTTCTGATATTTACTCGGCATAAAAAAAATTATTTTTTTCGAAATTTAATTACTATTTTATAACTAAATTTGTTTCTTAAGATGCAGTCTATAATTATAAATATTTTCTGGTATTTGAAAAACACACTTACCTTGGTGGGATTCGGACTCGGGACCTCTGGATCGTGAGCCAACTGCCTTACGTGGTAGACTACTTCTTAATTTGATGTAAGTGTTATATATAGTCTACATGTGTCATAACCAGCGCAAATATATAATTTTTCAAAAATCATCTTAAGAAACAAATTCAGTTTAAAAAGAGTAATAAAATTTTGAATTGGATATAAGAATGATATCCGCAGTACTATTTCAAAACTTGTACACTTTTATCACGACGAATTAGTACAGACCTTCATATAAAATGTATTTGTGCCTTACTTTTATCTCTCTTCCTTACTTACAGAAAAGTATTACTGACTAAATACTTAAAATCTCAGTGATTTAATACTGTCAATATTTATTTGGGAAATACTGGGAAAATACTGGTAGTGATAAATATTATAGGTAGTGATTAATACTACACAGAACTACTGGTGCTTAGTATTGAATTACTCACCAATATTTCGATTTCCGATATTTACCCGGCATAAAAAAAAATTATTTTTTTTTCGAAATTTTATTACTATTTTATAACTAAATTTGTTTCTTAAGATGCAGTCTATAATTATAAATATTTTCTCGTATTTGAAAAACACACTTACCTTGGTGGGATCGAACTCGGGACCTCTGGATCGTGAGCCAACTGCCTTACGTGGTAGACTACTTCTTAATTTGATGTAAATGTTATATATAGTCTACATGTGTCATAACCAGCGCAAATATATAATTTTTCAAAAGGCATCTTAAGAAACAAATTCAGTTTAAAAAGAGTAATAAAATTTTGAATTGGATATAAGAATGATATCCGCAATATTATTTCAAAACTTGTACACTTTTATCACGACGAATTAGTACAGATCTTCATATAAAATGTATTTGTGCATTACTTTTATCTCTCTTCCTTAATATTATCAGGAATTACTCATTATAATGTTTCTATACAAATTGTAGTACTGGTCAATGATTAATTTCATATGGAATATTCCGTTCAGTACTTGAGTATTAACATTAAAATACTGGCCAGTGATTTATTACACATGGAATCCTCGGTCCAGTACTTCAGTACTAACATTGAAATACTCATCAGTAATTCAACACAAGTATTTATTACACAAGTATTTATCACCTAGTATTAAATGCTTTCTTATCAGAAATTTAATACTAAGTATTCAATACTCGTCCTGTATTAAATACTACTTTCATAAATTACTGACCAGTAATAAAATACTGTGCAATACTTGGATCACAGTGATTCAAGTACTAATAAATACTTAATTTTAGTATTATTAATACACAAAATAAGTATTTATTACTAACCAGCTAGTAATACTTTTTTGTAAGGGATATTATCAGGAATTACCCATTATAATGTTTCTATACAAATTGTAGTACTGGTCAGTGATTAATTTCACATGGAATATTCAGTTCAGTACTTGAGTATTAACATTAAAATACTGGCCAGTGATTTATTACACATGGAATCCTCGGTCCAGTATTTCAGTACTAACATTGAAATACTCATCAGTAATTCAACACAAGTATTTATTACACAAGTATTTATCACCTAGTATTAAATGCTTTCTCATCAGAAATTTAATACTAAGTATTCAATACTTGTCCTGTATTAAATACTACTTTCATAAATTACTGACCAGTAATAAAATACTGTGCAATACTTGAATCGCAATGATTCAAGTACTAATAAATACTTAATTTTAGTATTATTAATACACAAAATAAGTATTTATTACTAATCAGTTAGTAATACTTTTTTGTAAGTTGTGACGTGACATAGTCATGTCCCCTGTGCAGACGATAGCTCGACCGGGGGGAACGTCAGGGATGTCGTTTCCGCCGGAGCGAGGCGGGGCGGCAGCGTTAGAATTCGGTACATTATATTGTTTCCGAGGATTTCAGGTATCGAGTAGATGGCCAGGAGGAAATTGTAACGACTTGAGTCGCGCCGAGGGAGTTTACGGGAGGCGTTCTACGTAGGAGTTGGCCGACGGGCAGGTCACGATTGGGCCCATATGCCGACGTTGCTTGGAGCGTCTCGCAGGGCGAGCGCATCAGCCCCGATGTTCGCCGGGATGAAGCCTGCCGAATCGCAAAGGAGGGAGATCGCCACGGAGCACGGAGCATTGCCTACCGGTCGACGAAGCCATGGCCTGGCCAGCCTGGCCGTCGTACACCGGCACCAGAGTCGCGGCCCGGTCAGCCGGACTCGAGAATAGGATTTTCAAACCTGCCGCCGGCGAGCGAGGAAGCCACGAGGGGCGCCGACGGAAGCGGGAGGCGCTCGGCTCGCATAGGGCTGATCGGCAAGGAGGGCTTGCAAGCACGGCGCGCGCAGGCGCGGGCCCGACGTGATCCCGCCGGGCTAGAGGATCGTCACTGTCGTGTCGGCGTGGCGAGGGACGACATCCCGAGAAGACCGGCAGCCGAGCTTGCGGAATTTGTAAGGCCACTACTCGAGTACCTCGTAACTCACGTTTGAGTACACGTAAGATCGTTCGGACGGCCGGGGCCCTTCCGAGAGCCGCGTAGAGTTGCGGGAAGCATGCTTAGAGAATCGCGTACTATGTCGCGAAGTATTTTGTAGCATCGCGTTTGTGCAGATGAGTATTATCGAGTAAATAATTATTGAATGGAATACCGACGGAGGGCCCGGCCAACAGAGTAATGGGGGATCGCCCTGCCCGAAAAATCGTACGCGGCCGACAGTCACCGTGTGATTCGTTGTAGTTTTCGTCGTGTCTTAGTGTTTCGTGTAATAGCGTTTTGTGTAACCATGGTGCGTAATGTAGCGAGGTGTCCTTCGCGCCGAGGTGGACCGTATTGTCGCAGAGCGGGGGAGTAATGTTCGCGCAATCACGTCCCGGGGCGTGAGGCACCGGTCTTGGATCTTTGGGGCTTTTCGCGGGAGGCCCGCGTCTAGCCATTTTGGGACCATTTGCGAGACGTCGCGGATGGTCATTTCGGGACCACCGACTGGGAACGATTTGGCAGTTGGGAAGTCGTTGCGCGTAGGTATTGTGTCTTTTCGGGACTACCAACTGGGAACGATTTGGCAGTTGAGAAGTCGTTGCGCGTAGGTATTGTGTCTTGCGTTCGTGTAATTGCGTATTGTGTATTGCGGTCGTGTAACTGCGGCTTATAAGTTGCGTCCTTAGGCTAATTTCCGCGTTATTGTATCTCATGGTCCCCGCGTTTCGCAGAAAAATATCTGAGAGAAAAGTTGTAATTTACCGATTCATTTTAAAGAAACCTGCCGATTTATTCTGAAGTAATTTTTAAAATTGTAATTCACCGATTCAGTCTGAAGCAACTTGCCGATTTATTCTCACGTAATCTTTTCTGTCAAATACATTATTTTTGTATTATTGTTATTTGCGTGTGTTAACTGTGCTACGTTCCCTCTCCTCCTCCGACCGCGATTACCCGAAAAAACTCACACCTGAGAGAATAGCGATCTTGTGGATCGTGGTGCGAGGAATCGCACCTGGCGCCCAATATTTCGAGGAATTTAGTCGAGCTACCATCTGGGTTTCTGAGAGTTTTGTCGTGATTGATTTTTCGTAAGATCTTTAGTGAACAAAGCGACTGCGCGCTCCTTCACGGCCGGCGAGACCGTGAGGACATCGTCGTGGTCGTCGCAAAGGGTTGGCAATGAGTAACAAAGACAAAGTGACACTTGTGTCGATTTGTGTCGCTTGCTGGGAAGCTCCCAAAATCAACACTCTACTTTTCTGTAAATTTTAACACATTTAATAAATACGTTCAAATTGTGTTATTTTAACATATTTTTTAAATTATTATAATAACTTTACATTTAAAATTTTTAAGTTTAATTAATATAGCAGGCATATGTTAAATCTACACATGTATTGTGTTGATTTTTTTACACAAAAGTTTTAACATAACCCTTTTGCTTCCTCATAAAAAGAGAAGCTTTGTTTTTATAAACTTTATAAATTATATATAGACCTTTGATCGCGTATAAAGCTAGGTCTAATCAACCAAATATTAAAAAATTATACAGGGTGTCCGAAAAATCGCCTACTCCACTTCGGGAGGTGATTCGGGACCCAAAAACAAGCAAAAAAGTTCATACAAACATAGGTCCGGGAATGAGCCGTTTCCGAGTTATAGCCACTTTTATGTTCAAACATCGTAAATTTTTATTTTCAATTTTTTTTAATTACAATTACCAAATTCTCTCAAGTTTCTGTCTACATTTCGAAAAGACGCTATTCCCGGTACATCTCGATTTGGAAAAGACTGGATGTATAATCTTCTTGCCTCGGCAGCATTACTTTGAGCAAGACCATACATAAGATGCATATCAGCTAATTCATTAAAACTTAAACGATCCATTGATAAATACGGAAAGATTAGATACAACCTAAAAGTAAGGTGTTGTTAAATAATAATTTAAAACTTATTGAAAAGCCGTGATTTACTTACTGATTTTGAATAGGCGTGAAAACAACTGATTTCAAGTAGCCGTGAAAACAACTGATTTTGAATAGCCGTGAAAACAATTGATTTTGAATAGCCGTGAAAACAACTGATTTCAAGTAGCCGTGAAAACAACTGATTTCTTTTAAAAATAATGTAATCGTTACAAATATTGGAAAATTGAAAAAAAATATAAAAATTAATATTAAAAAAATTAAAAATATTTAAAAATAAAAATTTTTAATTTAAGAAATAATTAAGAAAGAGGGATGCCAAGCGGATTCTAAATTACGATTTTTGAACATAAAAGTGGCTATAACTCGGAAACGGCTCATTTCCGGACCTATGTTTGTATGAACTTTTTTGCTTGTTTTTGGGTCCCGAATCACCTCCCGAAGTGGAGTAGGTGATTTTTCGGACACCCTGTATATGAAACAAAAATAATTGTTTTTTTAGTTTTTGATGCCAATGTGTTCAGAATGTTCTCAAACGTCGAAAAATTGCATTAAAAAAAATATCCGTATGTATGTATGTGTGTGCCAAATTTACCGAAATTTCTATAACTCAAGAACTAATCAACCAAATTTTAAAGAATTGTATATGAAATAGGGGTAGAAAAAACTGAAGAATATAATAGAATTAGAAACATTGCTAATAATAAAGGGGTTTGATTTCTATCTAAAAAAAATCTACATGATTACTTTAATTTCCGCAAATTTTGAAATATTGAGCTTAATTTTTTTTATAGATAGAACATTTTTATTTTTTTAGTTTTTTTTAGTTTTTTTTAGTAAATGTACATAATTATGTACACAGGCCCCTAAAGGGTTAAGTGTGCAAGTAGAAACCTTCGCTCACAAAGCTTCCTCTATAAGGAAGCCAAAACAAATATATACTAATAATATAATTATACATCAAATAAAATAAAAGCTTCCTCTATGAGGAAGCTTTGTGAGCAAAGGTTTCTATTTGCACACTTAACCCTTTAGGGGCTTGTGTACATAATTATGTACATTCACTAAAAAAACTAAAAAACTTTTATCAGGGACGTCTTTTAAGACTATCTTATAAATTATATCATTTTACTCCAACGAGATCGATGTGTGGGCCCTATAAAGGATTAAAAACTATAAGGAAGCAATGTGCAGGTTTCTACTTGCACACTTAAAAACTGTGAGGAAGCAAAGTGCAAGTTTTTCAGTTGTTCAAACTGCGTGCCAATATGGACTTTGTCAAACTTAAAACGCAATTGTGTAAATTGAAACTAGAAATAATATCTTATATTAATTTGATTGTCAAGTAAAATAATATACTAGAAGAATATTTATAACAGTTATGCGAACTTATGGATAGATCCGAGTATATGTTCATATATGATTATCTTTAACCTTATAAATATACCTTTACATGATCAGACATGATAATATATAAGCTTAAAACTTATATTTCCATTCCTTATATGACCATATATAATTATACATATATCTACTAATATGAACAAATAAGAGGTATTTTTTCCCGGGTATATAATCATATATGCTCATACATGGCCACTAGATTTTTCGCCCGCGCTTCGCGCGGGCTCAAAATCTATTCCCCTCTCCCCAAACTCACTCATTAATTAGGAGCACCAATAGAACCCCGTAAAACCCAATTTTTAATCCTATAGTAGCCATCTCCATAAAATTAGTAATCTTTTGGTACCAATTTCATCAAAATCATCAACAAAAAATTAGAAAAATTTTGGCACCGGTTTCAAGAAAATTGATCCATTAATAAAAAATTATCCATTAATAAAAAATTAAACTTATCCTCCAAAAATTTAAAAAATTTTGGCACTGGTTACAAAAAAATCGGTCAATTAATACTTATTATTTTTCAAAATTTTTATAATTTCCAAACCGGTTTCTAAAAATCGGTAACAAAAAATTATCCATTAAAAAAATTATCCATAAAAAAATTCAACTTGATATTTCAAAGTTTGCGGAAATTGGAGCAATTACGTATATTTTTTTTTTAACAAAAATTGTAAACCACTACTATTAGCAATTTTTCTAATTCTATTACATCCTTTAGTTCTTTCTACCCCTATCTATATATATAAGTACCTGACGTCTGTATGTCTGTTTGTCTGACCGCGAACTACTTGTTATTTTCCGAGAAATTTGATAAATTTCGTAACCGGTTTCCAAAAACCGGTCTTAATCGCTCGCGACAGTCGCGAATTGAAGTGACTGGTTAATTCCCGAAAAATTTGAAAAATTTCGGATACCGGTTTCCAAAAAGATCGGTAATAAAAAATTATACATCTGAACATATTAGAACATGAGCGAAATAAAATGTTGATTAAGCAATGTGTAAATTTATAATTTGCATACTTAAAAATTGTAAGGACGTAATGTTCAAATTTATAATTTGCATTACTTAAAAATTATGAGGAAGCAATGTGCAAATTTCTACTTGCCCAATTAAAAACTATAAAAAAGCAATGTGCAGGTTTCTACTTGTTTTTTTTTATGGTGTGAAGTTGATTAATGCCATTTTAAACACAGTATCCATGTTTCGCGCCTGAGGACGGTCCAGGGAGGCGATTGCGAAATCTCCAGAGGCCTAATTGTATCGCGTTTTCGATTTCTGATCCCTTTTTTTTTATCATTACGTGGCACCTCACCAAGACAAAACACGGATGTTCCCGTTGGAATGCGGAGAATCGCGAGATGTGGAATAAGCGGAGAGGATCGGGACAAGAAATAAATCGACGGAGGCAAATGTTAACGAAGCTCGCGGGCCGCCGAGCGAGAAGGGGCGCAGGAAAACACGCGCGCGGCGCGTGGTGCAGCAGCGGACGGACCCGTAGACAGCAGGGCCCCGCCGCCGGGAAAGAACGCCGAGTCTCACTATGCTACCCTCCGCTGCACGCTGCAGACCGGACTCCGGGGTGGCTGGCCATCATTCCCGGACCGCGAAGGAGGAGCGCGGAGGAATCAGCGTCCCGACTGCTGCCAAAAAAGATCCCGAGAGACCGCCGCGCGAGCGCCCTGCATGATCCACGGTTGACAGCCTGCGCAAGGATATGTTGCGAGCCCGCGAGCTCGCCCCTAATTGGCCCACGCTATCGCGCCGAAAGGCCGCGCACGCCCCGGGTGGGGCGCGTCATTGAATTTTACACGATCGTACTTCCTGGTCGTCCTCCGGCGCTGACACGTAGATCTTGGTGGCACGCGTGTAGAATCCCGCCCGGCTATCAAGCCGGTTATCGAACCGCCGCGCCGGCTGTCGAAGCCCGAACCCGGAGAAGGGCCGTTGAAGGAAAGGAGCAGACTTTTGGTGAGGTTGCCTCAAAATTCTCGTGTATGTAAATAGTTCAGCATTGGCGATTCCTACCTGGGCGGCACCCGAGCGAGAACGCGACCCGGAGGGCGGTGTCGTGGCTTTACATACACGAGAATTTTTAGGCAACCTCACCGAAAGTCTGCTTCTTTCCTTCAACGGCCCTTCTCCGGGTTCGGGTTTCGACAGCCGGCGCGGCGCGGCGGTTCGATAACCGGCTTGATAGCCGGGCGGGATTCTACACGCGTGCCACCAAGATCTACGTGTCAGCGCCGGAGGACAACCAGGAAGTACGATCGTGTAAAATTCAATGACGCGCCCCACCCGGGGCGTGCGTGGCCTTTCGGCGCGATAGCGTGGGCCAATTAGGGGCGAGCTCGCGGGCTCGCAACATATCCTTGCACAGGCTGTCAACCGTGGATTCTGCGGGGCGCTCGCGCGGCGGTCTCTCGGGATCTTTTTTGGCAGCAGTCGGGACGCTGATTCCTCCGCGCTCCTCCTTCGCGGCCCGGGGATGATGACCAGCCACCCCGGAGTCCGGTCTGCAGCGGAGGGTAGCATAGTGAGACTCGTTTTCTCCCGGCGCCGGGGCCCTGCTGTCTACGGGTCCGTCCGCTGCTGCACCACGCGCCGCGCGCGTGTCCTCCTGCGCCTCTTCTCGCTCGGCGGCCCGCGAGCTTCGTTAACATTTGCCTCCGTCCTACGGGTCGTACGATAGTTCGCGTTAGGTTTAGGGTCTCTTGGCGACAGAATCCTTTCGTGGTTTCGGACGTCGAGTACTAACGCGCCGAGCATGGCACAGCACGATTTTGATAATATTTTATGTTTAATATTACGTTCTATTTACTTTGTTATTTCGCGCTTACGTCTACTATATACTTCGTATACTTTTCGTACTACTTCGAGCATATTTTCTGTTTTTTGTTCCATTATATGTAATTCTAGTTTACGTTCTATATTACGTTCTATTTACTTTGTTATTTCGCGCTTACTCCTATTGTGTTTAATTAGATTTTGAAATTAATGTTCTTTCACGTTACATCATCTAATTCTGTTAATTCAACCTCTTTAATACCATTTAATGTCTGCTTTACTTAATAATCTGACTCAATTTTATTTCTGACTTCCGCTGTTCAATGATTCTTTTTACCGATTTCATAGTACAGTTACCTGCCGAGTTACAATAAACCTGTTATTGATTATTATTAAATATCTGAGTGTGTGAGTTACGCGTCATCAAATCTTGCGCTGCCCTTCCTCAACCCCGCCCATAGCCGTTAGGTCGAGCTGGCCGATCTCTCGCACGCCGGATCAATTGCGTTTTCGTGTTTCTTTTCGGGTTTTCGCGATCTTAGTATGAATTAGTGGACGCGAGTTTACGCGTTTGGCGCCCAACTTTGGTGTCGAGCTTATAATAACCCTTATGGAAAAATACACTCAACTTTTGGTGTTAACCGTTAAAAAAACACTATAGAAAAACCCTTAAAGTTGGGTGTGATTTCGGACCGCCAATTTCACCGAAATCACACCCAACTTTAAGGGTTTTTCTTTGGATGATGGTTAACCTTCAAGTGATAGTTAACCTTCAATTAATGGTTAATCCTTAAAAAATCCTTAAGAATTCCTTATAAACCCTAAAAATATAAACCCTTAAATGAAAGTAACATCCAAAGAGAATAAACCCCATATTTAAATGTTCTCAAATAAGATACTACAGCAACGATTGTTAAAAGACGATAAATTGACATTAGAGCGTACTATCAACATGTGCAGAGCGTGGGAACGGGCGTCAAAGCAAGTCGAACAAGCTACAGCGATGACAAGCCAAGGGAACGAGACGGTAAATGCAGTAAAAGTGAGCCGAGAAAAAGAACGACAACAAGGAGGACAACGAAAATGTAAACGTTGCGGACGACAACATGAAAAAAACGGATTTTTCAGCATATGATAAGACATGTCACAAGTGTAAGAAGATAGGACATTTCGCAAATTTATGCCGTTCAAAAGATGGAAAAAAGATCAACGAGGTTCAGACGACAGCAGAAGCACAGGTCAACACGGAAGACGAGGTATTACGTGAATGCATTCAAGACGAACGACAGCGGAAGAAAGGAAGGCAACAGCGAATGGTACGAGACATTGAAGACAATCGCAGGTCATAAAATGACAGCAAAACTAGACACGGGTGCAGAATGTAATGTCATGTCACATAACCAGTCAAAACAAGTAGGTGCTACATTGACTCTGTCAGGTACGAAGAGTCTCATTACATATAACAAGACAAAGATGGATGTAATAGGAGAAGCTAATATTAAGTTTCACATACGAGACAGATTGGTCATAGTTAATTTTAAAATAGTAGAAGAAGACGTGTAAGCCATATTAGGTCGGAAAGCATGCACCAGCCTCAATTTTATAAAACGCGTCCATGCTGTAAAGGGCTCGGTAGAGAAGCCTATTTGTTCCGGAATATGCGAGAAGCGTTGCGCCGCGGTAGTCCCTCTCCCCGTCGAGCCGCATGGCTCGTCGCCCCACGTGCGAATTCCCCTCCCACAGCGTCTGTAAAACAGCGGGAGTGATGGAAATTTCGACAGGTACGGAGCTCTCGAGTCGAGTCGACAATTAACGACGGAACGAAACGGTTCTAATTCGTGCCTATCCCAGTTTGTCTTTTCGATCTGAATCCGAGCGAGAGAAAATCGACACCGCTTAGACCGCAATCGAGTCAACTATACGCTAGAAAGTGTGCTGCATTCGAGTGCCTTGTCGCATTCTACTAAACGAACGGCCGCTCCGATTTCGCTGCGCGAGTGTCCGTCTCGCGGAGCTCCGTCAACCGACTCGCCGAAAGAGCGTAACGTGTCGACCGATACCGAAGATAGCAGGTGCAGTGCGCGCCTCCGCTTGTAATCGACGTCTCCCTGGTCTCCAATCGACTCAAACTACCGCTCGCCTCAGCCTAACGTGAATAAATTTTATACGTGGAACAATCAGCAAGAAGTCATTAATTCAAACCGTGATTTTTGCCTTGACGATCGAACCTTCTGACAAGGTTGACACACAGCGTCCGTGGTTCATCCACAAACACTATTGAAGACATAAAGAATGAACTATTCATGGGGTTAAGCTGCGTAAAAGGATACGAATATGATATGGAACTGGAGGAAGGAGCGCAACTAAAAATTCACCCACCTCGCAGGATATCATTTTCGTTGAAGGAAGAAGTCAAGAAACAACTCGACAAGATGGTGCAGCAAGGCGTGATCAAACCAGTGTCTGAGCCAACCCCAGCAGTGAGCCCGCTAGTAATTGTGAAGAGCAAAGGGAAGATACGTCCATGTATTGATCCGTCAGATCTGAACAAGGTAATCAAGAGGCGACATTTTCCACTTAAAACACTAGAAGATATCTCCACCAAAATGTCTGGCGCGAAATATTTCACGAAACTTGCTTGCGCTCGAGGATTTTGGCAAATCAAGGTGACGGAAAGGACCTCTAAATACTTGACAGTAAATACACCATGGGGCCGATATAGATTTCTACGAATTCCCTTTAGTATTAAGTCAGCTTCCGAGATTTTTCAAGAAATGATGACGAAAATCTTACAAGGAATTGACGGTGTGGAAACATCGATGGATGATGTCATAGTCTACGCATCGACACTAGAAAAGCTGCGAGAAGTGACGAATCAAGTTCTTCAAAGATTATATGAAGCTGGTCTACGCTTGAACAAGGATAAGTGTCTATTCGAGAAAACGTCAGTACCGTTTTTTGGGTCACACAATGACCGCAGAAGGTTTGAAACCGGATCCGGAAAAGCTCAAGGCCATTAAGATGCTAAGAAGACCGGAAGATGTTCAAGGAGTACGCCGTATTATAGGTACCGTTACTTACCTGTCTAAGTTTGTACCAAACTTATCTGGAATCACCGAGCCGTTAAGACAATTATTAACAAAGGACACAACATGGCATTGGGACGCAGAACAAGAAGAAGCTTTTAACAAGATCAAAGAGGTATTAAAAACTCGCATATTATAATCCGTTGAAACCTGTCACATTAATGGTAGATGCCAGTTCCACAGCAGTGGGTGCTGTGTTATTACAAAATAATCAGCCAGTCGCGTACGCAACAAAAGCCTTAACAGAAACGCAACAGCGATACCCACAATTGGAGAAAGAGGCTTTTGCAATTCGGTTCGGATGTTTTAAGTTTCATGATTTTATCTATGGTAAAACTTTAACGATACTTACCGATCACAAACCGCTAGGATCTATTAGCAAGAAGGTTTTGGCCAACCAACCACCACAATTCCAAAGAATTCTTTTTACGTCCTTCAGTATACTCCAGCAGTCAAATACGTACCGGGCAAAGACATACCCCTGGCAGACACGTTAAGTAGAGACTGTAGAAGACATCAAGTAGAAGAGGAAATCGAAGCAGAAATTGAAGTATGTGTCGTTATTCTGTATTCACAAACAGTCCTGGAGCAATTAAGGCGGGAAACCAATGCGGATCCTTTAATGGCGTCGCTCAAAAGAACGCTTATGACAGGATGGCCAGAAAATGAAAAGGATTTAGATTACCCCTTACGACAATTCTGGAATTATCGAGACAAAATTACGGTGATGGATGACATCGTTTTCAAGAACTCCAGACCAATGATT
Source organism: Temnothorax longispinosus (assembly GCF_030848805.1). Lineage (NCBI taxonomy): Eukaryota > Metazoa > Arthropoda > Insecta > Hymenoptera > Formicidae > Temnothorax > Temnothorax longispinosus. Next base: position 11,515,102 of record NC_092365.1, on the reverse strand, counting down.
CCTACGTCACTACACGCCAGGTATTTGCAGTTGGCACATAGGGATACAATCAATGTTACATCGAGCACGTGAAGTGATGTTTTGGCTAAAAATGAACAATGATATAGAGGACTATGTGAACAAATGTACTGCCTGTCAAAAGACACAACGAATTCCGGATAAAGAACCACTGATCTTAAAGGAAGTACCAAAACTACCTTGGGAAATTGTAGCAGCTGATTTTGCAAGTATAAAGGGTAAACAATACCTTGTGATTGTGGATAGTTATTCAGGCTTCTACGACTTCACATTAGTATACCCAACAGAAAACAGCTCTTTCGCTTTCCTAAAGATCCTGAGAGACGTTCTGTTTGGGTGTCGAGGATTGGACAGACAATATGTTATCCTGGAGTCTCCAGCTACATTTGTGAGGTGAGATATTTTTATTACTCCTCACATATGTGACATATTTACACATAATGCATTGATTAATTTTGGCACAATTTCAGAATCATTTTGATGCATCACAGTGGGAAAAAGTACGTGCAGATGGGTCCAAAGTGCTACGATCTTCTGCAATATCTTTGGCTATAGAAAATAATGAAAACATCTCTCTTGCAATGCATGACCATCGATATGTTATTGACGTACATCAGCGTCATCCCTTTCGAGATCTCACTACACAATTAAACCGCTTACCTCATGATCATGGCTGTACCTCAATTCAATATGAGCCATCAGAGTCCATTCAAGTTACAGAAAGCCAAGTAATAGCCAAAACAAATAACATTGTAATAGAAGGTGTGCCATATCAGGATAAAAACCAAGAGCTTTCTTTTACTTCTTTTCATGACCTCTCTGTTATGAATTTTCCAAAGGAAATTAGTCATGAACTTTCTGCACCTTGCATTGCAGACCATGGTACTGATGATTTCAACCAACTAACTATTTTGGCATATATCTGTGCTGCTTCTGAACCCATTCATATACCTCCATCTACTGCAAGTCCATCATCAATAATAATTAAAAAATTACAAGATCAGCTGAAAAAACAAGAGGAAGAAATAAAAACCTTACAACATAACAATAAGCGTCTGACTACCATAGGAAAAATAATAACAAAAAAATTTCATACTGTTAAGTCTATTTATGAAAAATATAAGTGTAGATTGTGGCGCTTAGAACAGAAGAATGCAAAGTCTCTCGACTTAACATCAAGGCTACGTGCTGACCAGATTGCTCTAAAAAGGCAGTCTATTCGTGGTCGATTTAATTGGAGTCCAAAAACTGTCAAGGATGCCCTTGTGTTTAAGATGAAATGGGGTACTACAAATTTTTGTGATTTTGTGAATTATCTACCCATCTTTCCATCAGTTAGGACCCTACAAAGAACGGTAGAACATATTTGGTTTGAAAGTGGCATCTTAGATGAGGCCTTCGACATGCTCACAGTAAAAAATATGTCTGAAAATGAAAGAGATTGTATGATTGTTGCAGACGAAATGGCAAGTAAAGCTGGATTAGTGTTTGATCCTTTAACTAAAAAAATGATAGGAAATTGCACCTTTCCTTCTCATGTTGGACCAGCTAAAAAGGTCCTTGTCATTATGTGTGGACGAATTAGTAGACAATGGAAAGTTGCTGTGGCTTATTTTTTTACTGGGAAGGAAGGACCCAAAATAATGGATAAAAAGTCTAGCAGTGTCTTCAAGGATATAATACTGAAAGTCATAGACAAGTTTGAAAAAATAGGGCTGAAAGTTCACTCAATTACAACTGACATGGGGAGTGAAAATCGAGCCATGTGGAATATGTTTGGTATTGGTTGCACACGTGAATCTGATGCTGTAGTCAGCATACAGCATCCAGTTAGAGCAGAGGATAAATTTTACTTTATACCGGATCCAATACACTTATTCAAAAATATCTTAACTATGCTTGAAAGCAACAAAATTATTTATCTTCCTTATGACTTTCTTATTTCTGAGAAATTAACGGATCCAGTAGTTAATATTCAACATATAGATGATGTGTTAGAGTTTGAATTACAATTTGAAATGAAGATAGTTTACAGATTAAAGAAAACTAAGCTTCATTGTCGAAATTTATACGAAAAGATGAAAGTTGGAACGGCCCGGTCAGTCTTCAATCGGCGAACCGAGATTGCGCTGAGAAAATATGCTGAACGTACTGGTAAAGACGCTTATAGGATCACTGCTTCTTTTATTAGATTAGTGAGCCATTGGTTTGACATAATGTCAAACAGATCATCGAATCTGGCTCTTGGTCTGTTGAACAAGAAAGCATATGAAGAAACAATGGACCACATCAAGAAAACTGCTTATGTATTTCGTTTTATGATAGTAGGCACTGATGAGCACTGAAAGCCTTGTCAAACAGGCGTTATCATGGCATGCGCAAGCATCATTGGCTTGCAAGATTATTTTTTGTACAATCGTTGCTACAAGTTTGTACTTACTGGTCGGTTTTGTCAGTGTAGTATTGAAAACTTTTTTTCTGCCTTGAGAGTGAAACAACCCATTCCAAACCCTCTCCAAGTAAAACAAAATTTAAAGGTTTTGGTGCTGAGCCAGGTCTGCATTAATGCTAAGAATAGCAGCTACGACAATGATACGTATGATGAAGGTGTTGAGGATTTAACAATGGATTTTATGAAATTTTCTAGAAATATAGCTATAGCACGACGTAAAGAAAATGTTATTGAAGAATTGATGGAATCATCTGCTTTAGTATTGCCTCAACTAAAAGATCATCACATAAACATATTAGATTCTTGGGAGTTGCAGATCCTATATGACATGGCAGGGTCAGTTGTTCATAGTATAAAAATAAGTAGCACGACAGTTTGTGATGTGTCTCAATTCCGTCCTATGGCAGGGGAGCGACCGCCATCCTTATTCCCTCGTAACTGAAATGAGAAATTACAAACACAAGAACCTCGTGGAAGTTTCCGATGAATGCTTCAAAGCAATCGCAAAATCAGAAATAACATTCAAAGAAATACGGCATGATTTGTGTGAAGCTAAAATTAACATGATAGATTTCTTAGTAAAGCAAATAGAATATGTATGGGATGGCTGCAATATTCCCACATGCCATTCTATTACACACAAAATTCTAAAAAAGTTTTTTACTATGAGGCTACGGACATATAGTATTAAACGCTGTGAAGATCTAGCATATCTTAATGGAAGGCGTTACGACAGCAAAACTATGGCTATGCATGCTTCTGTGAAGGTGTTTTCATAAAAATAATGTAATTAAAGTTATGATCTCAATCAGTTTCTTCATTATTGCTAAAACTTTGATTTTCTTTTTGTTATTATGTGATTTTAGCAATTCTTTTTTAATTAAGAAGACTATTTTTTTTATTGAGAAAACTGTTTTGCAGTGCTATGATAGAAAAAAAATTATATTTTTGTTTAAGTTAGTCTTAGTACTGCATATATAAATGTGACAGGGTAATTATGTGTTAGGCTGTGCCTAGAGATTAAGTATTTGGTCTTGTACCGTCCATTAGCTATATCAAAACAATTATAATTATATACTTATATATTTCTAAATAATTATATATAACATTTATGTAATCGTGCATTAATATATTTATAATTTATGTTTATGCGCGCGTCCACACACACACACACACACACACACACACACACACGCACATTTATACTCTTATTATTTTAATAGCTTAAATTGCTCTTTTTTCTTCATGTATACGTATCACACAAATGTAATAGAACAAAAGAAACATATTTTCATTTATTTTAAAAAATGTAGAAATTTATAGAATAGCTACAAAATATATTTATACATGTATGTACGTTTGCTTTTTAAAATATATTTTGTTATTAATGACATGAGTATGTAATTATTCATTGATATACGTAATCTTGCATACGTAAAGACAATATTCAATGATTTTTAAAATTAATTTCTTACTAATATTACTATTACTATTACTAAAGTTAGTTTCTTACTATTATATCTACTAATAACAATAATATAGAATTATAATTTGCATATTTTGATTTTTATTAAAATTACTTTTGTTGGACCTTTATATTCAATAAGATTAATATTAGGTATATGTGTTTCTTAACAATTACAATAATATGTAAATGTTATTATTGTTAATAATAGCAATGTTATCTAATTAATATAAATATCAATACTTATACGTGTATTATATAATATTAATACTAATACTTATAGTGGATCTTGGTGTATGGCTGTGCTGAGAACAATAGCGTACTTCCATTGCACTGCATATGTATGCATTGGCTGATAGTATATTTCTTTGAAATATTTTAGTTGCAAGATAGAAAATAAACAAAAGTCATTTAATAATTCACCAATTATTTCACAATAATAGTAAGAATTCTCTATAATAACAATTTACTTTACACTTATAAAAAAAGTTATCCACATAATAAGGTAATGTCATACAGATATTTGTTGCTGTTGATATAAACACCAAAACCTCTAAGATCAAAAACAGTAATAATTAAATTTACATCATACGTTAAACACATTAAATTTACATCATATGTTAAACACGTATTTTATTCTGCATTCGATTCGCATACATCAAATATGTTTTTCATAAAATATATTTTATTCCTCATTCGATCTGTCTCATACAGAATTCTTTTAATTCTATGAAGTTTCATGTTTTGCTTCAACTTTAAACACCTAATGATTCCGGATTTGACCATATATTCCCTCTGTAAAGCTTGCAACAACTCTAATTTTTCTGAGGATGAAAACTCAGAGTTGTGGCAATGTGCAAACACCTGATTCTGCATGGGATCGCACATTTTCTTTATAAAACGCTTCTCGTAACGCTTTGATTCTTCTAAGAGTAATGAATCAGAGTTGTGGCAGTACGATATCTCCAGTATTTCCTGAGCTGACTTTATTGTATAACTTTTAAAGGGATGTACATTCAAAAAACTGCAAACTGCAAGAAATCATATACTAAATTATATACTGATCACATATTAATTAAAGCTGCATTTCGATATTTATTGCCAGCATTAAAATCAAGTTTACATCAATACACTATATACATTTTCGGCACTGGCAGTGAATAATGGAATGCAACCTAAAGTGATCGAAACACAGGAAGGCTGAGATTTTATACATCCGACAACGACATTGTGGGACATAAGCGATTGGCTGCGGAATAAAAAATTTCTCGAATTTCCAGAAATTTTCTATTCCGCAGCTAATCGCTACGTCCGACAATGTCATTGTCGGATGAATGAAATCTCAGCCGAATACTCCAAAATTTTTGCTGTGAATAAAAACTAATTTCGAAATTAGAATGCAGAATGTGTTTGCAAGGATTGAAACCGAGAACGTCTGCGAGAAACGATGAAAGTACTGGAAAATCTAGAAAAGAAAACAATTCATTTTGAGTTAGCTTTTACCCAACATAATCTAACCTCACAACCTTACATTATTTTCTCGAAACTACAAATTATTTTCACTTTCACGTTCAACGTAGATCAAATTCAATTGCACTATCGAGCGCCACTATATTCAGACGATACACTCAGGAAAAAACAAAGAAAATTACTTACAATTGCTGTTATGTGACTGCGTGCACCAAACTCCGTTTGTGACGTCACCAGCTGTTGCAAGCTCACACTGCTCACATACACTTACTCTACACACTCACGGATCAGCTGCTAGGTACACAAGATGGCGGACAAAAGTCATGGTGGGGGTAAATGGCGCTTCTCTGATTATAGGACTCTACATCAGCGGAGTTCAAGGAATTTACCAAGAGCTGTGTTGATGTTTTTAACAGAAAACAGTCAATATGATTATATCTGTAGTTTTTAATTATATATATCCGATACAATATATTGCGTGAGCGGCGTGACGTACAGGCAGAAAGCGCGGGACGACAGTTGGTACGCATGAACAGTAACGAAAACTATATAAACATAGATAGACTATAAAATATACATAGACATAAGAACTCAATACGTGGAGCGTTGAGAACGCATTTAGCGCCAAATACAAATGGCATTTATTACGAAAGAGTTTTACCTCAACAAGCTGGAACATCGAACATCGTACATCGAGTCCCAGGCCGAGGTCAAACAGCCTAGCAGAGAGAGCGGTGCAAGCTGTTAAACATCTGTTCCGCAAGTGTGCAATTGATAAGAGTGACATTTACGAGGCACTACTAAATATGCGTAACGTACCGCGGAACAATGTTTTGGGCTCGCCGGTGCAACGTCTTTTTAGCCGGCAAACACATCGATACCGACAACTGAAGAGATATTTTGGCCGAGGGTACAAGAGAAGATTCAGGAAGAATTAACTCGTCTCCGAAGATTACAGAAAGAGTATGCTGATCCACGACATAGCAGCTCCTAGGAACCAAATGCCACAGTCAGAGTACACCACGAGCCTCGCAATTAGATCCCAGGTCAGATTGTTGCGAAATGATCGGAACCCCGATCATACAATGTACAGTTGCCTACGGGTAACGTCGTACGACGTAATACACAGCACGTACGTCCAACAGCCGTTACCCTACCATCGGAAACAACCCAGGACAGCCGACCACTACCCCCAGAAGTTATTCCCCCTGAAGTTATCCCTGACGTACCTACTACCTTACAATCAAATAACGATCAACGTCAGCCCCTTACAGCTAGTTCGAGTACCCCTCATACCACCCGCTTTGGTCGAATTATACGAGCTCCTAATTGACTGAACTTATAGCTTTTCAGAAAAGGGGATGTAACGATGGCGCCAGTGTACCAAGCAGCATGTATACGCCATCGTATGCACCCATCTAGCTACGCGGTATGCTCTATGTAAGAGAGCCACATATAATAAACGTGCATATTGTCATTACCACTAACTGTCGTGTATTCACTAATACCTTACATTTATTAAAAACAATCAATTTTTTGTGGCTAACGTTACCTAATAATATTTATACTTAAGTCCTGAAGCTGTTGCGCTTGCGTTTTTTTGTCACAAAGTATCCGCAGATACAAAAAAGTACCACTTTTTTCTCTGGCAAACAATCATCAAGATATCACAAGCTAAATATTGAAAAAGTTACCAAGTTTTCCTTGAATATCTCAAAAAGTATTAAGCAAATAAAAGAATTTTTCAGACAAAAATTGTTCAAATTAATTAATAAAGAAAGATGGTACAATAAAAAATAAGGGTTTTCATTTAAAAAATTTAACTTAGGCCCTATTGGGCTCAATACAAGCCCTGGATCCAAAATCCAATAAAATCGGGATCATGGCGACACTGATTAAATCGACATAGAATTAAATGTTAACACCCTGTTAACACTAAACCAACATCAACGATAAAATATACCTATCTCTTATTTTTACTTTGTTCTACATTCATCTATAGTCCATAAAAGTCTACAAAGGATAATTCCGACGATTTTAGTCATTAAACATAAAGTTACAAAAATAAATATTTATTTTACATATAAAGACTATAAATAAGAAGATTAGAATACCAATATACATTCTGCAATGTTAATGGATAAATAAATTATTAATATAATTAAGTATTACCTGAAATAAAGTACGAGACTTATTATAATGCAGCACACCAAAAACAAAATTATAGTCAACGCTGAATAAGTCACAAATTCTTCACTTGGCATCCATCCAAAAATTGGTCGAGTTAGTTTGTCTTCCATTAAATGAGAACGCCAATTTGGAGCTTCAAGAACTTGTCGCATTGATAAAAATACGAATAATATGTCATATTACATAATGCATAATATAATGTTGAGTAATAATAGTATTTAGTGAAGACAACGGTATTTTCTACAAAAAATAAAATCAATTTTTTAATAAAAGTTTAATTAAAAATCAGGTTTAGCGCTCTTTAAAAAAACTTAAAGTGTAAATAAAATAAATGAAAATTTTATTATTCATTTACATGTCTAAACTATAATTTGTAACCTAGTTTAGTTTTTAACTTGTTTTTACTCTATTTTATTCTATGGAGTTATTATGATTTAAACATTTACATTTAAAACAAATCTTCTTTCTCATTACTCTAGTTTAAACAAACATTTTTCTTAAATGTAAATAAAGATTTTTTACAACTTACCATCCTATAACTGACTTACAGATTAAGGTGATGCTGGAGTCGTCTGTTTTATTGATAAAATTATCATTTTCTTTCTACTCATGTAGCGTCGTATTAATTTGACTGAATTAAAAA